>NC_045738.1:29566820-29586396 GCF_008692095.1 Etheostoma spectabile | reverse complement strand
ATTGTGGGTTCTGCTCGGGATGTGGGTTGGGTGGATCTGTGTGTGTGGGTTGGTCTGTGAGTTGGTTGTGGTTCTAGTGGTCTAGCTGTCTCAGTCTGTCTGTTCTGTCTGTCTGTCTGTCTAACCGTGTCATAAGGTGTCTGGTTGGTTACGTGTATGTGTGTCCTGTGGGTGGGCTGGAGTGCTGATGTGTGTTATGTGTGTTTGTGGCTGGCTGACTGGCTGCTATCTGTGTGTGTGTGTGTGGGGTGTGGTGTGTGTGGTAGTTGTGTGTTGTGTGTTGTTTGTGTGGCTGGGGCTCTGGTGTGTGTGTAGGTTGTTTGTGTGGGTGGTGTGTGTGTGTGATTTTTGCCCGCAGGGCGTGTGGATGCCGTCAGTGCAGTAGCTGTGGGAGTAGTCTAGGTGGCTTCTAGTTACATGTAGCATGCTGCATGCCTACATGGCTACATGCTGCAATGCTACATGCTCCTTCTGCTCGCCCTCTCTGCTTCCGCTACTGCCACCGGGAAGCCCTTGTTTTTCCGGGGCTAAAGCGAGCCGATTGTGTTTCGCCGCTCCTCCGCCGTTACATAGCCTCTCCAGCCAAGACCTCGTACACCCCTCCCCCGTGGCACCTATGGTAACTGTTCCCTCGTGGTTCAGCTACGTTGGGACAGGATCTCGGAGCGCAGTGGGCCCCGAGACGCGCATGCAGTCCCATCGGTGAGTGGGAAACGCCCTTATGCCCGTTTCAACCACTGGCCCAGTTATGGGTAATAGCCCCAGCTAATGGGGAAAACCCTTATTGAAGGCCCCCTACACGTTAGTAAGACCGAAAGATGTTGGTTGTGAGAACCAAACCTGCAACGCTTGTAAGGAGGAGCGGCAACCCACAGCCACAGGGGGTTAATAAGGATGGTACATTGGTTGAAAACTGAAACTATTCCTCCACGATATAATACTAATGCATACCACATCACTAGCCAAAAAAATGATATCATTTTTTGGTTGGTGTGCCGGCCCTGGGACCGGTTCCTCATGTGTACTGTGGTTTGTTCCTTAGTTAACTTGCAGGTGTAGCGGAGCGATTAGTAAATATTACTGTTGATCACCGGGCAGGTACCTCCACGCATCTCTTTAGCCCCGCCCTCCCCCAAGGACAGGCGGACGCATTCTCGCTTATGTTATTCATTCTTTTACTACTGACCACATTCCCTCACATCCCCCTTACATCCATCCACCTTCATTCCGCTCCCCTGTACTGACCATCCCCCTCATCGTGCTCTTGGGGGGGGGGGGGGGGGGTTTGCATCATTATTTAATAAGTGTCACTTTATATTGTTACGTTTCCTGTGCAAACGTCCCTCTTCTGTTGTGGCCTGTGAGCCGGGTCCAGTACAGGTTGGGGGCTCATTGCCGTGAGTACCAAACCAGGCCCTGTTTGTTGGTTTTCTTTAAATTTAACCCTAGGTGCTGTTGAGGCCCATTTGGTTACGTTGAGCTGGTCTAGTGGTTTTTAATGTTCAGCTGCCTCTACAGGTCAGGTGTAATAATAGTTTTGATGTCTAAAATCAACGGGGGCAAAACGCTCATTTGCATCGTAACCCCAAAAATACTAAATTGGCTCAAATTCTTTAGTGTTAATTATCGATACTAACTTATGTTTTTTTGGTCTGGAGTACATTTGGTCCTACAAGAAAATTAATTACATTAACACACTGGCCTCTTCAGACCTTTTTGCAGGTTTACTATATCGTCCTGTAGCTTCTAGACTTTAAGACAATCAGGTTTATTCAGGCCACCGAGCCCTCAACACGCTGCAATTCCGTACGTTTTAGGAAGAAGACATGCTTTGAATATACACAGGTTGTCGTCAAATCCTACAAACTTGATTCGTTGGTAAATATAATTATTGTATACGTTCTTTGTTTTAGGAAGAATCCTAACTCCTCTGTTTTGAATTTAACATGTATTTTAAACAGTTATTTTGAGAGGACGACGCTCCTTATGTGCACACAGTATGCTGGCAATTCAGCTTTATACACTGAGGAGCGTGTGCCTCCGAAGCCGCACTGGTACAAAGTCCCTGCAAAGCTACCAGGAATACACGCACCGCCTCCCCCTCCTGTACTGATGGGAAGCTTGGGAAATGATCCAGACTTACACTCTACCAGAACCCTTCTGAAGGTCTCCGACTAACACCGTGACACCATACAGGAAGTTGTGCACGCTAACCCGCCGCCCCCATCTAATGTAAATAATGTGCTGTTTTGATAGGCTTTTCAAGTAGTACTACAACTGCTCAAAGCGCTTTACATCTACAGGAAATCACATTCACCATATTCATACATAGTGCCGGGGCTGCGTACAAGGTCCACCCTGTCTCAATCAGATAAACACTCACACCACATTCACAACTCCGAGGCGCGCACCTGGGGGCAACTCGGGGTTCAGTGTCTGCCCAAGGACACTTCCCCTCACGACATGGACTGCGGGGCCGGGGGAGCTCAACACCAACCCGCCCCCCCACCCCCGGTCGAACTTCTAATGTATTGGTTTTTATTGTCAAAACTTCCCCTGTACTCTCGATCCTGCTGCTGAGTATAAAGTCCGTACCCTAGCAACGTCTGGCCCGCGTCCTTTCCCCAGGTCCGAGCTCGACCAGCTGCGCTGTGGGGGTTTCGACCGGCTCCCATCCACTCGCTGACCCGAATCCCACGCCGTAGCCCTTGGAACACACAGAAAAACACTTTCAATTTCATTTTCGTATAGTATCCATCATAACCCGAGTTTTATCTCGAGAATTTACAAGGACCAACAGTTCTAGTATTTTTCCTCCAGCAAGCCACAGTATGACTTGGCGAGGAACACTTCCTTTATCCAGAAACCTCGGTCATACCCAGGCTCCTTGGTAGGCGTTGTAGAAACCCCACCGCAAACACTTAAGCAACGACCAGATGCTCTCACACTTCTCTTATGTAACTGAGATAGAGATGTGCGCTTCCTCTTAGTTTTTCTGCTAATAGAGTATAACTTCTCAGGGGGATTTCAGGATGCACATGGCTAAAATAGCCAATTAGCGTAAGTGGATTTATGGCCGACGGCGGTCCACGCAGAGCTTTCGCCGTAGCCTATGTATAGTGTCCTAAAGTTTATCTCTCACCCCCTCTATCTTTTTATCTCTTTAGAGAATATCAGGGCCGGTATGTGTGGCTCGCTGGTGTTTTTTTATTCCACCCGCCTGGCTTTTCCGGCAGCTACACCCCTAACCCTAAACATAACCATTCCTTAGGATCCGTTGGGGAAAAAAAACAATGTGTGTGTCTGTCCTCTGAAAACACAGCAGGCCTTTAGTGGTGGGCTCATGTGTTTTTTGCCTTCCACGTGATCTTCCCAGGCAGCGCTGTTATGGTTAGTCATTACCTGTAAGATCGGCTCTGAAAGCACAAACAACCCGGTAGATGGTCACGTCATGGTTATAAGGAAGACGGCACTCGAGGAGCATTTCAAGCTGACGGCGGGTACTAGGGTTCGGTGTCCTCCACGCAGCTACTTACTTAGCCAGGCGGTATTTAACGCAGAAACAATAAATCACGCTTCAGTCTGTTAAACCCAACTAGAGTGTGATGCTTAAATTACATGTTCGATAATATAAATATGAAATGTGTCAGGTTTATGATTGCAAACATCATTTTGTAAATCCCTGACTGTAACATTTCATAACCTTTTTAAAAAACCAGGTTAAGAAAACCAAAAGACTTTATTCAAGATTTGGATTATCGTTTTTGATGTTTTCAACGGTTGATACCACTTGTAGTAAGTAGCTTTGGGGTTAGATTGAAATGTGCTTGAGTGGAGAATTAAACACACAACATTTCATCTCAAATAACTCCTGTAATAAACTGAGGGACATGTCCAGACTTACTGTATTTCCTGTTAGGTGGATTTTTTTTTTTCAGCCCTCACTTCTGCCAGATGCATGACATTGATTTTCTGGTGACGTGATGATCTCCGTCCGTTCCAGCCTGGTGTTCCCTCACGTAGGAAACCCTGAAAGAGAAGCGAGGGGACAGCACGGCCGATGGGTCAAAAAAGGTTTCCTTAACAGGAACAGTTCAACCTTGTGTTGTCTTCCATCCTACCCTGTCCTCAGGTCAAAAACCACTTTGTTTTGACACTTTTGTCGTTTTTCTTACAAGTTTGACGCATTGTTTTTCACGTCCACTAACACCACTTCTAACCACTATAGTTTTATTTTTTAGATTCATTGCAATACACCCTTGTGGTCTATGAATTTAAGGAAACCATCAGTTTTCAGTTTATAAAAGCTGAACTTGAAGGGAATATTTTGACTAATATTAGATGAACGTATGTTGATGGTATAATCTAGATTTGTGTTACAGTGAGTACCGGGCGCGTCCTCCCATTTGATACCGTCAAACCTCCTATTTTACCGCGTCCACGGTACACCGTGACTATGTCAAAACTGATGACGTAAGGCCTCCGACCTATGTCACACAACTGTTGGCTTAAACCTACACCTCTGCCCAGATTTTATTAGGTGACTGATTTCCCTCACTGTCACTGTGTGGTGAGACCATCGCATCATGCACCCGCCACGGGAATCGCCCTGTGTCTTGTATTTCATTGGTCAGGTGTCTCAGCATTGAGCGTGGGCTTTTCTCACCGTTTGTAGGTGCTGCAGAATAGTACTGGTCTGATGCTGCTCGCATCCGCACTGTCACACACAAACAAACAAAATAGATATCTCTACAAAGAACTTTTCCTGATGACATACCAGCCATTTACACATGCAGAGTTTACAAATGCTTTCGGTTGTTTGTGTGCAAGTGGCCTACCCATTAGATCGATAGATAGATGATAGATAATAGATAGATCCAGCATAACCTAGTAAAGTACACACACACACACACACACACACACCCATACACAGACCCACCCACACACAGATCCACCCACACACTTACCCACCTACCCACCCACACAGACAGACAGACAGACACTATACCAGTACAAATGCGTTTTCTCTTCCTCAGCCAGGCAGAAGCTTTTTGTACCACTTTTCCTTCTTTGGCTTTTGCAGTATCTGGCTCTGAAGATCTATCAGCTGGGACCTCAATGTGCTCTCAGTCCTCTCCCACTTCTGCTCTATTTCCTCCTGAGTCAGCTTCAGATTTTCTGTGGCCTGAAGGAGGGATGATTTGTCCTCCTTCCACTGGTCGAGATTACTCTCCAGCTGCAGCTCAGTCTTCTTCAGAGCAGCCAGGAGGCAGTCACTCGCTAAGCTCTGCTCGTCAATCTGAGCCACATGGGAGGCTCTTGTTTTCTCGCTCTCCTCCAGCAGGGGGATTTCTCTGCGCACAACAGGACACGCTCACTCTCCAGCTGATGTTCAACACTTCTTCTCAAGAGCAGGCATGAGGTTCTTATTGCTTGGTCCTGGGATCTCCCCTGGGCTCTATGGGAAGCTGGGATCTTTCCAGAATTCTCCTTTGCCTCCTCCTCTGATCAGATGGTCTCCAACGTAAAGTTGGTGGGTCTTACCTCCCATGGAGCACCAGTCCTCTCTAAAGCTGCAACTCTGAGTCGCCACAATATTGTAAGGGACCGCTTCTCTCCTTCATCTGCTTAATGTGACTTTCAGGCCTCAGTAACGAAGGTCTGCAGGTCCAGATCTTTTTCGGTTTTTCGCAGCTGGTGCAGATTTTCCCAGCTGTGGTTTCAGATGCTTTATTCCGGGTGGGGAGGGGACACGTTGAGTCAGAGCCTCATCAGCTGGGCTCTATGGAAGCCTGGGATCTTTCCAGAATCTCCTTTGCCCCCATCCTGTTCTCAGGGGCTCTCCTCCATCTTGCTCATTTGTCCTTCAGATCTGAGCTTGAGCCTCTTCCCGAAAAGCTCTCCACTCTAGCTCCACGTGGGTCTTACTACCGAGCGTCTGTCTCTCTTTATGAAGCTCGATCTTCTGAGTCTCCACTTCCTTTTCAGGGCTCCTTTCTTCCTTGATCGGCTCCAATCGCACCTTCAGACTTCAGTAACGAAGTACTGCAAGTCAAGATCTTTGTCGGGCTTTTCGCAGCCGTTGCGGTTTTGACCAGCTGGGATCTCAGATGCTTCTATTCCCCGGGTGGGGATGGGACACGTGAGCCAGAGCCTCATCCAGCGGGCTCTATGGGAAGCCTGGGATATTTCAGAATCTCCGTTGCCTCCTTTCTGTTTCCGAGAGATTCCTCCACTTGCCAATTTTCCTTCGCTCTGAGCTCTGAGCGTCGGCTCTCTTTTGAAGCTCGATCTTCTGAGTCTTCACTTCCTTTTCAGGGACTCCTTCTCTCCCTTGATCTGCTCCAATTCGACTTCAGGTCTCAGTAATGAAGGTTGCAGGGGTCCGCTGAAATTGAACACTGCTAAAACAACTTTTGCTTTAGCCCCTCTGTTAGCTTCTCCTTTACTGTGGTATTTTAAATAGATAGAACCAGAGTGATCACCCAGATATAAGGCATTGTACGCTCATAATTAGGGCTTTATGTTGTTGTTTTTTTAACAAAAAAATGACTGTCTATGTTGTGGACATGAAGCCTACAACACTATTACACTATATTGCAAGTTATGACTAGTCAGATATTAATTTCACGTGAAAGTAGTGAAACTCCCTGTAGGGTGTGCTCATGGTGTTAGCTGTGAAAGCCGGCCTGTCTTCCTAGCCAAACGGGCGTTGCAGTTGTTTTGAGTGCGCCCCCTGCTGTCACGAAGTAGAACTATCTTAATGTATAACGTGCTTTTGGCAGAATTTGCCGCAGAGGGGTGTGGAATTGTTATCGTACTCTTAGGAAGGCTGTGTTTGAGACGAGCAGAGACCGTTTTTGTACTCGGGGGCCAATTATAAATGAAAGTTTGAGTTGCAACGTTTGGGGACAGTTGTAACAAGTTTTAGTGTGTGTAAACGTTGAGGAACAGTTTGCAAACAATGTTATTTGTGTGCCACATTCTTTTTGGGTACAACTCTTTAGGCATGAATCTACTCCAATAAAAATGGAATTAACATGTAAATGTGCTGTATTTATAAGCTGGCTTTCAGTGTAAACACTGCTACAAGCGCTTTACATCTACAGTGAACATTCACCATTCACACACATTCATACACTGTGCCGGGGCTGCCGTACAAGGTGCCCCTGCTCATCGATAAACACTCACACACAATTTTCACACTCCGATTGGCTGCAAGCACCAGGGCAAGCTCGGGGTTCGTGGTCTTGCCCAAGTACATTCCCCACTTCACAAGGACTGCGGGGCCGGGGGGATCGAACCACCAACCTTCCGTATTGGCAGGGCAACCCGCTCTACAACAGCCACAGCCGCCCCACTTACAGGTTGTGTTGTATCGTATCCAGATTTTGACTTCAACCTTGGTTATAATATCAAGAAAGTGTCCCAAAACACAAAGAACAACTGTAAAATATTTACTGGTCAAGGTTTCAGCAGCAACGTCTACTTAGACCGTGATTTATTTTGAAATACTAACCATGTGTTTTGCTTCATACTGATCCTTCTGCTATTACAAACCAGTTTTGTGCTGTCATATCATATCCTTTTATGTGACAAAAACACTATGATATAATTTTGAATATGTTTTGTATGAACTTACGGTGGTTTAAGGATGCTTGAAACAGCCTTAAAATGGACCCGAAATGGCTGAAAAGTGCTTGAAATTGGCCTTGACCGTTGGTTGATCTGAAATGGAGACCAGGTTCAGCATCTGCCACGGATTATTGCTCCCTAATGGTTTTTTCAGAAACTTTCATAAAGAAGACGAATTGCGTCGACGAGCAACCTCACTAGCGTGTGCAGTGCGGGAAGCGGCAGCGATCCGTGAAATGTGGTTTGCGAACAGTACCCCCCCCCCCATAAAATCCCAATTCTTACACATCATTTTTTTAGTGATTTTAAACGGTTATATTCTATTTTCTGTACAGTAGGAGTGTTCAGAGAGAAATGCAAAAGACATCTCACCTTGTAGGAGAGGTAACGTAAAACTCATCTCAACTCACCTGTTAGTGTCACATTCAGTATAGTTAGAACAGGCATTAAGGGGACAACAACAACATAGAAAAGTCATATTTTAGTGGTGGGGGGACTTTAATATTGGTTGAGCTGATCGATGACAGTATTGATTTACTCTTGGCGGTTTTCCTCTCTGGTGTTCAGAGTCAGTTGCGGGTTCCGTGCTGGGCGGGGTCCTGTGTCCCTCTACCTGTGAGGTGAGTTTCCGCGTCTGATCGTCTTTCAGCCCAGAATATGACCGGTAGCAGCAGCAGAAGCGCCACGCTGAGGTAGCACGGCGTACCGAGGGTGCCGTGTCCTGTACGCCAAATGGAGAATGATCGTTCCCCGACCATGTACAGATGATGGCCCTGACCTCGATTACCATTATTGATTCTGGTTTCTTCATATAAGAAAGTCAAACTGGTTGTTATGTATCTAGTCAGTGTCCTCTTTTTCTTGCTCTCTCACGAGATCAGCATCTGGTCGCGTCGCGACTTTCTTGCACGGCTTTTGACAATTAGTGCTTCATCTCAAGAGTTTTTCAAAACTAACAAATGCATTGCAAAGCGCTCACAACTGTAGTTGGATTTAGAGCAACGCACGGCTGAGACAGATATGATTTCAAAAGATTTAAAAATCATACAATTGAACTCAAGTTGACTCGATGGCCATTGTAAAGAGAGTCCGCACTCATGATCTTCGGCCCCCTATCACCCTGGCTGCGCGCAAGACCTGATGCAAAGTGTCTTTGCTACTTTTAAACCGACCGCGCCCATGTCGTTCTTGAATAGTAAAGTGCACCTGCGCCCACGGGCGTTCCTGGTCTTAAGGTTTTGCAGGGTTTTTCTGGGGATTGATATGTATTGACGGCTTGTTACACCACACACACAAGACCAGCACTACAAACACCTGCCAAAGATACAATCCAAAATAGACGGGTGCCAATTCTCCCTTCAACTATCAATGCGTCAAAGGTACAAACGCGCCTGGCTTTTAAAGAGGAAGGGAGAGGAAATCTGATGGCTTTTAAAAGAAGCGGTAGTAAGACCTCTGAGTGCTTGAAGGGGCTGGCTGCTCCAGTGGTAGAGCGTCTGGCCCAAAGTTGGAGGTTGGTTGGTTCGTACCCTGGCCCTGCAGTCCCAGTCGAAGTGTCCCTTGGGCAGACCACTGAACCCAAGTTGCCCACGCTGCTAGGCGCCATTGGAGTGTGAAATGTGTCAGTTTGTATCTTGATAGCGGTGGCACTTGTACGCCATGGCCACAGTTTGTATGACATGTGTGTGGAATGGTGATGTTACGTACCAAGTACGCAAAGCGTTAGTGCGTAACGGTTTGATATAAGAACCCAGATCACATTCCAAGCCATTCGCTGAGACGAGTTGCTGTGCGCTCACACACACTCGCTCTGACAGTGTTGTGTATTAACTATAGATTCCTCATAGGGCAACAGAAACTACGCACTATAGCTTAAGTATACACAATGTAGACAAATTAAATTCTCTTTGCTGCTAATATTAACCTATTGTATTTTTCTATTTTCTATAGCAAGTGTGATGTTATACTATGGCATTGCATGTATTATATATTGCATGTTCCCCTTGGAGAGAAATTGTGGGACATTAACTCTAGTTACTTAGGATGTGTATCTGCTGCCGTGTACCCCCGTGTGACAATCTCCCTCAAGCACTGTGAAAGTCCACTTGGAGAATACTAACCCAACACAGGGTTATATGTGCCGCAAATAGAAAAATTCTGCACTGACGTCTGGAACACTGGTGTTGTTCAAAGTGTTTTAAATCAATTCAATTCAATTTATTTATAGTATCAATTTCATAAAAGAGTTATCTCAAGACACTTTACAGATAGACACACTCCAGAATTACAAGGACCAACAGTTCAGTAGTTTCCTCCAGAGCAGAACAACAGTGACAAAGTGGCGCGGAAAACTTCCTAATTTCAAGTTTTAAGCGAGATGAGTGAATCAGAAAGGACTCGGTGGAGTCGCCATTTGTTTAATACTCATTCCACTGTACTCAACCAGGCTATGGACAGTTTGCTTCTTTTGCAATATGTTGCTCTTCAATTAAGATCTCCCCTCAAGCAATGTTTTCTAAATAGTCTACAGGCCACCTAAATATTGTGCAACCTGCATGATGACTTCACTGACTGCTGTCCTATAATCGTATTAACTTTATTGGGTATCATTGCGGGTGAATTTCAACATTCATGTTGACAAACCCCCAGGCAGGGGGACCACAGAACTGAGTTGTGTTTTTGGAGGCTATGGACTTGACTCAGCAGGTGACAGAGCCCGCACATAAGGGACACACTTGACTTGATTGTCTCAAAGGGTCTAACATTTCAAGGTTGTGGTGACTGACGTTGGGGTATTGGAAAATACCAAAAATAGAAAAATAGTTGTAGGTCTTTGTTAGTAGTTTCATGCATAGCAGGGCACTGTCGGCATTACAAGGCACAAAGCAGACGTGCAGGGCCCGCAAGTGTAGCAGATGACTGGCACCACGATTTTAGCGGACCCCTGGCGACCGGCGTACCATATTTGGAGCCTCCCTGATCCGAGGGAACCATGCTGGGGAACAAAAGAACACTAAGAACTCGGGAATGAGCTCCCCAGAGCTGGTTTAGTAACAGGACTCTGGACATGTTGAGCTCACAATGGAAATGATAGAAGATAGAGACAGAGGACTCATGGTTAAGGATGTTCCCGCAGCTGTTCAAACTATTACAGCCAAAAACCAGAGAGAACGGGTTCAGAGAGGAGCCTGGTATGGCTAGAACTCGCCCAACCGGATCGGTCTGATTTACCAATCTCCCTTTTCGTTTTATTATGATCCTTGACTAATGATGGATATCTGGAACAAATATTGACGAGAAGCAGAGTGGGCCGGGCTAGCGGCACGCTGCGACTCCTCCATCGCCCCTACAACATTCAATTCTATGCCCCTAACTATAAGATAAACAGCCGCTCTACTGCGCAGAGAACCGGACTCACCACTTTTCATGTCATTGGACATGACGGATATGTTGTTTTAACCCAAATGCAAGGAGTGAACATACAGACACCTGTATTAATGAAGAATAGTAACAGCTTTATCTCCAATTTTTTGACGAGATGATTGTGGCCACCTTCGCTAATACCTGTAGTTTTTGCATTGCCAGACCTTCTCCAAAACGTGCGTAGGGGGTCGGGCTAGGTCCACCAGACCTTCTGGGATATGAGAAAAAACATGCTCTGTGTTCATGGCATTTCTTATAAACAATCACAACTGTCTGGTCGGTGGCTAAATGGCTGACGAGCAGAGGGGGGGGGACGGGGCCCGTGCTGCAAAAAAAGCTAGCGAAGGAAATGGTTTTGGACTGGGACATGTGTCCGTTGCAAAGTTGTTTTTAGTTCAAACTCGTTGGACGAGATAGTCTACTAGCTGTCCTGGGATTTACCCTGCAGAGATCCGAGAGCAGGTAACTATAGTCACTCCATGACTACATTGGAGTTGGACGCGCAACACAAAAAAAGAGGGAAGTGATAGAGGACGATTGGCTGAAAAGAGGGACAATCCGGCAGATCTTCTTACAAGCCCGGAAATTGAAAATTGTCCTTACTAGGAATAATCGTAGTGATGGGCAGTACTGGATAACGTGCTGGGTTCGAAAGAACACAATCATTTGAGCCACTGTAACTCCAAATAATGCTTTGGAACGAGGAAACAGAACATATACGCTGACACCAAAAGAAGAGCTAGGGACCGAGCAAGACACATTTATGTCACGACCATGCCTCTTCCAAGCAGCTCTTACTGAATGAATCACCGATGGGTCGCAGCGGAACCACAACCTGGAAACCATTCCAGGGCTGCCACTGCAACGCGCAAACTGTTTGTGTACGCCGCGCATCGCAGTCTTCCCTCTGAATACTTTTGTACTGTAATGGTGATTGGAGCAAAAAAAATAAACCAGGCCTCCTCAAAAAAGTGTGGAACATAATGTGGCTTGATAAAATCTAGTGTTCTGTCCCACATACACCCGCTTACCCGTTTCATAGATACAAAAGCACACTCAACTTTTGTGCCATATTTTCCACACACATCCTGGGTTCCAGCACTCTGTTACTCAAAACCCAATACCCAAATTCATCAATCTTATTTAAAAAATTATATGACTATCCATTGGTAGTATACGTGTGTGTAAAATAATCTAAAAGCATTCCGGTATACTACTTGTGGGGATAATCGCGAGGCAGCCTGGCTCTTCAAACAGGCCGACCCGGGTCGCGTTACTGAAGCGTCTCGTAAGAACCCAGTTTCAAACAATTCCTTAAGGGTTCAGTGCTTCACCCAAAAATGTTAATTTGCCCTTCACTATACCCGGGGGCCATGCGGGGGATTCACTTACCATTCCAACTGAAAGAAACGCGACCCCAGCTCCTGCTGACTCACTATAGTCAGCTGATACAATTTGTTGCAGCAGCTATTTTAACTTGCCAAAATCTTTCTGCCCTAACATACATACCGCATACCCAAACATGTTCCTTTTGTGTGTCTCTGTATTGTGTTTTTAGCATCCCAAAAAAAGAGCACAAAAACTTGGTAAATATCCCCAACTCGTTGGTTTACAGGTTGACGATCAATCGGTTGCAATAAAGTTAGGATGAAGTGGATTGGATTACTCAAAAAGTTGGACAATGCCAGGTCTAGGGGTTCCAGTGTAGAGTCATGAAAGGGAGTAAACTGAACACATTTTATTGACAGGTCTTAGTTAAGACAAAAAAAACCTTTATTGCACTAAATTTTAAAGAAGTTACAAAAGATTTTTAAATTAAAAATAGAAAATAGTACAAAATATACATACACAAATACGAACTTTTAGAAGACATTTTTTGACTAAACCAAACAGAATCAATTTAAAAATCTCTCCACCTGACTGCTACTTTTTTCCCGTCCCCGGTAACAATTGACTTTTAGAGTGTTGATAGCGCCAACATATTTTCACATGTTTAAATCGGCGGCAACGTTGGGTTTATTCAGACAAAAACTAGCGGTTATGATGGTGGGTAAAGTGGAAAGTAAAACCACACTGGCTTTTTCATGGTTTATGTCGTTTCGTTCGACTTGAATTAAGATTATTTTAATATGCCTAAAAATTACTCTTAATTTACATGGAGGTACTGGTGGGTTTAGCAAACGCAATTTGGCAGTGATTTATGTTAAAAAAATATCTTACTCTTGAAAACAGAAAGGGCGCACTCCTTAGGGAATCCTTTCCCAATGTTGTCAGACCACCTTATTAAAATTATAATCAGAGCCGTCAGTGGCCAAAAAACAAGCACTTTTGATGAAGTTAAATACAAGCTGAACAAGCCACGCCTGTGAACTTACTTGTAGCTTGTTTCTGCTTCCCGAGTGCATGGCGATTCTTGTGACCACAAGCTGACATTATGTTGACATTTCAACCCCCCGCGCCCCTGTGCCAGCTATAAAAATTGAAGAAACCAACTACAAATAAGAGAGGGATTGTCACTTGCTCCTGGACTCAGTCCTATCTGGTGTAGCCGGTTTAAAAGATACATAACGCGAGAATCTGCTCGGCGAAAAGGTCTGCATATGTTCAATGTAGCATAGCATTTAGCTCTTCAAATAACGCATCAGTCAAACTGGAATGTGCTTTTAACTTATCATGGGTGAGGGGGTCCGGAGTGGGAGGACACTCCCTTGTCTTTTGGAGAGTATTAGGATGTCCAGGATGAGGGCCAGCCGCCAGACGGAAAGCAGCCAACTCTATGCTGTGTCCTGAGCCAAAACGTTTCCAGTTCTCCGCCTATACTGATGATCAGCTCGGACGTCGCCCACGACCCACCATCACTGCAGGGAAAGGGTAGGGGCAGTAGAGTTACGATCTAAAGTAGGTAGTCTCGCATGGCCAGACCTTCCTCCACAGCGCTGCGGCGGAGGGTTCTGGATAGTCACACAGCATTCTGCGGATGGGAAAAAGTGTTCTGGTTTATTAGACTTTTTTTTTAACAAATAACAATCGTCTTGGGTAGCACTAAGCACGCACAGAGTCCATGGTGCAAAAATTAGGCTCGGAAGGAACATGTCTACAATCAAAAGTTATTGTGTCATGAACCCCACGAAACTAGAGGGAAAGATAGTGAGGAGCAAGGTAACAAGAGTCCTCCAGGAAATCAAAAGGAGTCTTAAAAAGTCGCCAACACAAAGACGAGAATGTGGTAAGGAATCCAAGTATAGGCTTTTAAGGGGGTTAAAACATCTGGCTTTCAATTAATAATGAAAGGACAGTAGCAGGTAGTGCAACAACAATCTCATCTCTAGATTTTCTTTTATCTTGAGGAACCCCCAACAATGCTCCAAAACGACCCCATTTCGATAAAGCAGCAGCAATCACGGGTTAAAAAGTAAAGTTGGGCGGGCTTGGGGCCATGAAACACATTATAAAACTGTAGGGGGGGAATCTTCAACTGGTCTCGTAGAGATTCAGTTCGGATTAGGATTTACCCTTTCACCATATCCATTACCATTATTATAAATAGCTACACATGGTTTTTCATCACACAAATTTGAAAGCAGTCAGATATGAGATACACACAACAACACAAACCATTTATTGTATTGATATTAAAAAAGACACTCCCTGAACAGAGTCTCAACACAGCAGACAACAGTGACAGAAAATAAAAAAAGCCGCGGCGATAAAAATCAAGAACATCCGGAGCAATAATCTGTGAGGGTTCGTCACTGACACGTGCAGAACTTATCGAAGGGTGCACGGATGCAAAGATCATTTCACCCCTAATAAAACAGTATGGTATGTGCCGATTTGTACCACTGCTGTGCCAGATCTTTCTCTCTGTGTTGGTGTCTGAGCTCTCTGTTGAGGATCGTCTCTCAAGGCACACAGGAGTTTCACCTCGGGCTCTGAGTTCTTTAGCGTCCTTCAGTCCTTAAGCAGTCTGGTCAGCTACCACACACAAGCAGTGAGAGCAGTGTAACTTTTTAATGTGGCGTAATGTCCGAGAGAGAAAACACAAAGAGAGACAAGACGGATCAGAAGTGTATGCTCAAGAACAGCTTAAGGATGTAAAAAGTTGATCAAGCTAAATCGTGCTGTATACAGGCGTTTGTACTGCATAGAGGAGTTTTTGCGCCCCAAAAGAGGTTTTTTGCCAGCACAAAAGGAAAATCCCCAGTGCAGAGAGAAAAACAAATAGCACTTCAAATCTTGAATGTGTTTCAGAGAAATTGACCAAACAATGCTTGAACAAGCAGAACATAATGAAATAGGAGCGGGATCTCAGCCGACCGCTGATTCTTAGGCCGTTGTTGTTGACTGGGGTTTATTTACTCAAGATAATATTAGAGTTTAGTTTATCAAATTTCAAAACACAGGCAACCAAAACATAGAAATAGGTTCAGGTTGAAAAAAGCAGTAGTTACCCTTTAAACTTTGGGATTAATGTTTCAGGTATACCCCTCTCTCCATTTACAGACTCCGCTACACTTTTGTCCGTCAAAATAAAATGAAAATAAATGAATTGACTCCCCACATGGCTTCTGCAGAGCGTCCATCTGGGCCGGGAATTTGCAAGTAGTATTTTAGCGCGCTTGAAATCTTTACAGCTGTCTTGTAATGTCTTCATCATATCTGCAGGACAAATGTGAAAGTTAAAGCAACAGGATAATGTCAGGACGTCCTGGTGGACATACCGACTGTTGGGAGCAGCGGTCTTCCTCACTTTTTAATACGACTTAGAGCGCCACCCCAAGACGTTTTGAGCAACAGCTATAGGCAACTTTGATGTAAATCACGTTAGCATCAAGCTAGCCAAAATAATAACGACTTTCTCAGATCTAATAATTGTACAACAAGTTTGCCGTAAAAGCTTGGGGAGTGGTATTTATGACATTATTTAGGTATGATATGCTATAAGTTTCAAACATTTTAGGACCACAGATATGGTTCAAAAGAAGTCCAAAATAAGTGAAATTGCATTTGTTTTTCTGGACAGGAGCAGCCCTAACCACAGCCCCCCCCCCCCACTAAACATATGCACCTAGGTCTCCCACAACCTAAGGAAAGCACTGGTTTAGGAGCCAATACCGATTGAGTGTTGAGCTTATTGGCCAGCCAGCAACCTTCGAGGACTGACGTGTTCCAGGGCCCATGGGCGGCCCGCAGCTGGTATAACAACCGGAGGTGCTCCGCTTTCAGGGAGGATAGCGGCTATGAGAATGCTCCTTTAGCCTAATAAACACATAACATGAAATTCAAGCACAGCATGATCGCAGAAAATGTCAATTATTTAACTACCCGTTGCAGTTGTTTAACCGTAATTAAAAGGCTAACATTAGCTAAGGTCTTAAGGGGTGTAGGTAAGTGTGCTTTGTCTTTAGCTATCCAAATTGCGGGGGACCTGTTGTGCTAAGCATGCTAATGGTGGCATGGGACTATTCCCATTCAGAAAACTGTATGAGGGGGATTTAAATTATAACAAGTGTTTTATGATAATAAGATGGCGTGGTCTACTTCATAGACTGTGTTACCAGCAAATTCTCTGGGTCACTTGACAGTGATTATAACAAAAAAAGAGTGTAATGAATTTTAACTTTATTTGTCTAACCCTTGTGTTGTCCTCCCATCAAAATTGGAACATCAACTTTTGTTGATGCTTTTATCGATGTTTTTTTAACTTTCCTTAAGTGTTTTTTTTAAAGTTTTGTCCTTTTTGACGTTTTCAACACTATGAACTTCAGTTACTACCTCTTTATTAGGAAATTAACTAAGTTTGCGTTTTAGAAAAGCAGAAGAAATAGGAATTATTTAGACCAGGGATAAACAGTGGAATATGTCAACTTTAAATCAACAACTATTTGGAAACCACATCAATTTTTTGCTATTAAAATGAATAAGACACCCCCAAAAAAGAATTGAAAGTAGAGATGTCTTTGCCCCAAAGAGCGTTGGTGTTGAAATCAATCATGGTATTTTGGAAGCGTAGTAAAAAGAACAGTAATATAGGAAAAGGCGTGAATTTGCCCCGGAGAGAGGACTCAACAACTAGAGGCGTTAAAAAAAGTATATTTTTGGAATGTTGGACATAGACAGTATATTGTAGCAGTCCGATTTTTCTGAGACAATTCATCTGGTACAGCAAAAACACAAAACAGCGTCTACGGGATACGGCCACGTGCTGCTCGAACTGCCAAGCTCCTCTCGTGGCGCGTACAGCATCCCCCCCCCCCGCGCCGTTTAGCGCCTCCTCCCTCCCGCTCAGCAGCTCCAGACGCTCAGACGCGGCTCAGGGAGCCTCTTTCTCCGCAGACCTCAGAGATATGATGCCTGTCAAAAACATGCAACCAATTAGAAAATCTGGTGGAATGGATAGGAATTCATATTTTATCATGTGTCCACGCATAAAAGAAAATATGCCCACCAAAGGCGACGACGACACCATGATTTACTAGCAAGGGACCAGTGAAAAGAACCGCAACAAAAAATACATATATTAAACAATTAAAAACTCTTCCATGTTCCCTGCTGTAGAGACAAAGATTGGTAAATCAATTGAAACAAACACGTCCATTGTCGTCATCATGAGCACACCAAAACGTTTCAGATTTTGAACAGACATTTCCTTTGTAAGACATAGGGGCTCTTGAAATTATCAACGTAAGGACATTACGAAAGAAATTCATTCCCGAATTTTACTAGTATCAATCGTTTGCTTAATGCCCAGCTATGGCTGGCCGAGCTGAGGCTCCAACAGGCAATGATACAGTACATAGGCCATCCAATGCAAATCAGTATGTACGGGGGACGGAGTGCAAATGAGTTAAAAACACATGATTATACATCATGATAAAAAACAAAGGCAGGAAACTAGCCAAACGTTTTCTTCCCCTGCCTTAATGTTAAAATGTTAAAACAAGGAAAGAAAGACAACACACGCAAGAGCCAGAAGCACAAAACAACACAAAAGATTCCCACAAAACAAAGACACCAAAGCACGAACAGAACATGTGATCGCGGTAAAACAGCATAGAGTTGAGATAGAAAAGACCCAGATGTTGAAAAAAATAAAGGCTGTTCGGGAATATTCATTACTCTATAGTCACTACGCACACAGAGGAAGAAAGCCATCTCGAAACAGGACGTCCACCTACATACCTGTAAAGACAGGTGGCTCGCGGAGGTCTTAAGGCATAATGAGCAGAGGGGAAGGTTGCCTACCATCAATGTGTCCCTCAGGCACAGCGGGACAGAGGTTTGGCTGAGCCATGGGCTGTCGTTTAGTCTCCGCGGAACGGGTTTTATGAGCGTGGGTTGGGAAGGACGCCCACGATCTTCTGCTCATTCTTCATGTCTCGCCAGCAGTGCTGCACAGCTCTGTATGGTCTTTGTCTGGAGGGAGGTCGTTGTAAGCACGCTCTATCCCGGGCGCCTAAACGCTGCACGCCTGGACGCTGGTGACGGCCTGGATTGGTTGGGTTCTGTAAACGATTTGAAGAGCATGGTTTTTTGCTAATACATAGAGAACAGTTATATTAAAGCAGGATGTACCGTGTCCAGAGCAAAGGCTCTCACATTTCTGTAGGTTGTTAGTACATTACGGGCGAGTTATATACGAACGACGTTCATTCCCGGGATTGTCAGGTGCTGGGGGAATTTTGATTAAGTAACTTTTTGGCAGACGTCTGTCACCTGTACGTCTTCTTTGATGGGGTCTCTAAATCCAGTGTGGATTTCTGAGGGACGTGAATGGTTAAACTGCCCTCGCGTGGGAACTGCTAACCGCATCGGAACATTGTTCAACGGGGAGTGTCTGTTGCGGTGGCAGACTAAAGGAACACAAGAAAGCTTGTAGACAGTTCCACCAAACACTAGATCATGAGGCTATTCTTGCGCTGAGGAACGCTAGCACCATCCGGCGCCTAGACACGCACCGCCCCAACGGATGACTGTGATTTATTTCCAAAGGAAAAGCACAATAAAACTCAGGCGACGGCACTTTCTACCATCTGGGCCGTTGTTGTGTGCTACCCAGACGGCATTCCAGTGCGCGCGAGCGCACCTTAAATGAGTAAAAGTAGTCCAGAGAGAGGTTAGGAATTGCCGACCCACATATCGCGAGGAGAAGATGGCAGCACCTTTATTTTAAACATTAAGTTACGGAGCAACATATAACGCCTACTTTAGATCTAGTTCGGAATTTGGAAGGAGTACACCGTGCATCATTCCAAGAAGTGATGCTTATGTGTTGTTGTTGGTTTTAAAGATTAGTTTGGGCGTCGCCCGTTATTTGACAGCAGGTGAGGAAAAAGAGCGGGACGAAGGGGAGGAAGGGGAAAAAGACATTGCAGGGAATCGTCACAGGTCGGATGAACCTCTGCGTTGAGCATAATCTCAAAAGTACCAGTGTGGCCTGCTCTAACCACATGAGCCAACACGGCAACATGTTGGGGCCTTATTATAGATGATAGGTGGCTATCAGTTGTACATAAGC
>NC_045738.1:29561023-29566795 GCF_008692095.1 Etheostoma spectabile | reverse complement strand
TACTTTACTAGGTTATGCTGGATCTATCTATTATCTATCATCTATCTATCGATCTAATGGGTAGGCCACTTGCACACAAACAACCGAAAGCATTTGTAAACTCTGCATGTGTAAATGGCTGGTATGTCATCAGGAAAAGTTCTTTGTAGAGATATCTATTTTGTTTGTTTGTGTGTGACAGTGCGGATGCGAGCAGCATCAGACCAGTACTATTCTGCAGCACCTACAAACGGTGAGAAAAGCCCACGCTCAATGCTGAGACACCTGACCAATGAAATACAAGACACAGGGCGATTCCCGTGGCGGGTGCATGATGCGATGGTCTCACCACACAGTGACAGTGAGGGAAATCAGTCACCTAATAAAATCTGGGCAGAGGTGTAGGTTTAAGCCAACAGTTGTGTGACATAGGTCGGAGGCCTTACGTCATCAGTTTTGACATAGTCACGGTGTACCGTGGACGCGGTAAAATAGGAGGTTTGACGGTATCAAATGGGAGGACGCGCCCGGTACTCACTGTAACACAAATCTAGATTATACCATCAACATACGTTCATCTAATATTAGTCAAAATATTCCCTTCAAGTTCAGCTTTTATAAACTGAAAACTGATGGTTTCCTTAAATTCATAGACCACAAGGGTGTATTGCAATGAATCTAAAAAATAAAACTATAGTGGTTAGAAGTGGTGTTAGTGGACGTGAAAAACAATGCGTCAAACTTGTAAGAAAAACGACAAAAGTGTCAAAACAAAGTGGTTTTTGACCTGAGGACAGGGTAGGATGGAAGACAACACAAGGTTGAACTGTTCCTGTTAAGGAAACCTTTTTTGACCCATCGGCCGTGCTGTCCCCTCGCTTCTCTTTCAGGGTTTCCTACGTGAGGGAACACCAGGCTGGAACGGACGGAGATCATCACGTCACCAGAAAATCAATGTCATGCATCTGGCAGAAGTGAGGGCTGAAAAAAAAAAATCCACCTAACAGGAAATACAGTAAGTCTGGACATGTCCCTCAGTTTATTACAGGAGTTATTTGAGATGAAATGTTGTGTGTTTAATTCTCCACTCAAGCACATTTCAATCTAACCCCAAAGCTACTTACTACAAGTGGTATCAACCGTTGAAAACATCAAAAACGATAATCCAAATCTTGAATAAAGTCTTTTGGTTTTCTTAACCTGGTTTTTTAAAAAGGTTATGAAATGTTACAGTCAGGGATTTACAAAATGATGTTTGCAATCATAAACCTGACACATTTCATATTTATATTATCGAACATGTAATTTAAGCATCACACTCTAGTTGGGTTTAACAGACTGAAGCGTGATTTATTGTTTCTGCGTTAAATACCGCCTGGCTAAGTAAGTAGCTGCGTGGAGGACACCGAACCCTAGTACCCGCCGTCAGCTTGAAATGCTCCTCGAGTGCCGTCTTCCTTATAACCATGACGTGACCATCTACCGGGTTGTTTGTGCTTTCAGAGCCGATCTTACAGGTAATGACTAACCATAACAGCGCTGCCTGGGAAGATCACGTGGAAGGCAAAAAACACATGAGCCCACCACTAAAGGCCTGCTGTGTTTTCAGAGGACAGACACACACATTGTTTTTTTTCCCCAACGGATCCTAAGGAATGGTTATGTTTAGGGTTAGGGGTGTAGCTGCCGGAAAAGCCAGGCGGGTGGAATAAAAAAACACCAGCGAGCCACACATACCGGCCCTGATATTCTCTAAAGAGATAAAAAGATAGAGGGGGTGAGAGATAAACTTTAGGACACTATACATAGGCTACGGCGAAAGCTCTGCGTGGACCGCCGTCGGCCATAAATCCACTTACGCTAATTGGCTATTTTAGCCATGTGCATCCTGAAATCCCCCTGAGAAGTTATACTCTATTAGCAGAAAAACTAAGAGGAAGCGCACATCTCTATCTCAGTTACATAAGAGAAGTGTGAGAGCATCTGGTCGTTGCTTAAGTGTTTGCGGTGGGGTTTCTACAACGCCTACCAAGGAGCCTGGGTATGACCGAGGTTTCTGGATAAAGGAAGTTTTCCTCCGCCATAGTTGCACTGTGCTGCTTCTGGAGGAAAATACTAGAACTGTTGGGTCCTTGTAAATTGGAGTTGTCATCGTAAATGTAATAACTCTGGTTATGATGATACTATAAAATAAATTGAAAGTGTTTTTCTGTGTGTTCCAAGGGCTACGGCGTGGGATTCGGGTCAGCGAGTGGATGGGAGCCGGTCGAAACCCCCACAGCGCAGCTGGTCGAGCTCGGACCTGGGGAAAGGACGCGGGCCAGACGTTGCTAGGGTACGGACTTTATACTCAGCAGCAGGATCGAGAGTACAGGGGAAGTTTTGACAATAAAAACCAATACATTAGAAGTTCGACCGGGGGTGGGGGGGCGGGTTGGTGTTAGATGCATGGCCCGCAGTCCATGGTGAATGTCCTTGGGCAGACACTGAACCCCGAGTTCCCCCAGTGCGGCATCGGAGTTGTGAATGTGGGTGGTGTTATCTGAGAGAAGGGTGGAACTGTACGCAGCCCCGGCCTATGTATGAATGGTGAATGTTTCCTGTAGATGTAAAAGCTGCTTTGAGTAGTTGTGAGACTAGAAAAGCACTAATCAAACAGCACATTTAATTTACATTAGATGGGGGCGGCGGGTTAGCGTGCACAACTTCCTGTATGGTGTCACGGTGTTAGTCGGAGACCTTCAGAAGGGTTCTGGTAGAGTGTAAGTCTGGATCATTTCCCAAGCTTCCCATCAGTACAGGAGGGGGAGGCGGTGCGTGTATTCCTGGTAGCTTTGCAGGGACTTTGTACCAGTGCGGCTTCGGAGGCACACGCTCCTCAGTGTATAAAGCTGAATTGCCAGCATACTGTGTGCACATAAGGAGCGTCGTCCTCTCAAAATAACTGTTTAAAATACATGTTAAATTCAAAACAGAGGAGTTAGGATTCTTCCTAAAACAAAGAACGTATACAATAATTATATTTACCAACGAATCAAGTTTGTAGGATTTGACGACAACCTGTGTATATTCAAAGCATGTCTTCTTCCTAAAACGTACGGAATTGCAGCGTGTTGAGGGCTCGGTGGCCTGAATAAACCTGATTGTCTTAAAGTCTAGAAGCTACAGGACGATATAGTAAACCTGCAAAAAGGTCTGAAGAGGCCAGTGTGTTAATGTAATTAATTTTCTTGTAGGACCAAATGTACTCCAGACCAAAAAAACATAAGTTAGTATCGATAATTAACACTAAAGAATTTGAGCCAATTTAGTATTTTTGGGGTTACGATGCAAATGAGCGTTTTGCCCCCGTTGATTTTAGACATCAAAACTATTATTACACCTGACCTGTAGAGGCAGCTGAACATTAAAAACCACTAGACCAGCTCAACGTAACCAAATGGGCCTCAACAGCACCTAGGGTTAAATTTAAAGAAAACCAACAAACAGGGCCTGGTTTGGTACTCACGGCAATGAGCCCCCAACCTGTACTGGACCCGGCTCACAGGCCACAACAGAAGAGGGACGTTTGCACAGGAAACGTAACAATATAAAGTGACACTTATTAAATAATGATGCAAACCCCCCCCCCCCCCCCCCAAGAGCACGATGAGGGGGATGGTCAGTACAGGGGAGCGGAATGAAGGTGGATGGATGTAAGGGGGATGTGAGGGAATGTGGTCAGTAGTAAAAGAATGAATAACATAAGCGAGAATGCGTCCGCCTGTCCTTGGGGGAGGGCGGGGCTAAAGAGATGCGTGGAGGTACCTGCCCGGTGATCAACAGTAATATTTACTAATCGCTCCGCTACACCTGCAAGTTAACTAAGGAACAAACCACAGTACACATGAGGAACCGGTCCCAGGGCCGGCACACCAACCAAAAAATGATATCATTTTTTTGGCTAGTGATGTGGTATGCATTAGTATTATATCGTGGAGGAATAGTTTCAGTTTTCAACCAATGTACCATCCTTATTAACCCCCTGTGGCTGTGGGTTGCCGCTCCTCCTTACAAGCGTTGCAGGTTTGGTTCTCACAACCAACATCTTTCGGTCTTACTAACGTGTAGGGGGCCTTCAATAAGGGTTTTCCCCATTAGCTGGGGCTATTACCCATAACTGGGCCAGTGGTTGAAACGGGCATAAGGGCGTTTCCCACTCACCGATGGGACTGCATGCGCGTCTCGGGGCCCACTGCGCTCCGAGATCCTGTCCCAACGTAGCTGAACCACGAGGGAACAGTTACCATAGGTGCCACGGGGGAGGGGTGTACGAGGTCTTGGCTGGAGAGGCTATGTAACGGCGGAGGAGCGGCGAAACACAATCGGCTCGCTTTAGCCCCGGAAAAACAAGGGCTTCCCGGTGGCAGTAGCGGAAGCAGAGAGGGCGAGCAGAAGGAGCATGTAGCATTGCAGCATGTAGCCATGTAGGCATGCAGCATGCTACATGTAACTAGAAGCCACCTAGACTACTCCCACAGCTACTGCACTGACGGCATCCACACGCCCTGCGGGCAAAAATCACACACACACACCACCCACACAAACAACCTACACACACACCAGAGCCCCAGCCACACAAACAACACACAACACACAACTACCACACACACCACACCCCACACACACACACACAGATAGCAGCCAGTCAGCCAGCCACAAACACACATAACACACATCAGCACTCCAGCCCACCCACAGGACACACATACACGTAACCAACCAGACACCTTATGACACGGTTAGACAGACAGACAGACAGAACAGACAGACTGAGACAGCTAGACCACTAGAACCACAACCAACTCACAGACCAACCCACACCACCCCCAACCCCTCACATCCCGACGCAAACCCCAATCAAACGCCACACACAACACACCACCACCATACACATGACCCACCCACACACAGATCCACCCAACAATCTACCACTACCAACCCACACAGACAGACAGGACAGAACTCACAACCAGTACAAATGCCGTTTTCTTTCCTCAGCAGGCAGAACGTTTGTACCACTTTTCCTTCTTGGTGCTTTTGAAGATTGGCTCGTGAAGATCTATCAGCTGGGACCTCATGTGCTCTCCAGTCCATCCACACTGTCTGCTCGATTCTCCTGAGTCAGCTTCAGATTTTCTGCTGGCCGAAGGGAGGGATGATTTCCTCCTCCACTGGGTCGAGATTACTCTCCAGCTGCAGCTCGTCTTCGTCAGAGCAGCCAGAGGAGTCACCGCTAAGCTCGCTCGTCAATCGGAGACACATGAGGAGGCATCTGTTTTCTCGCTTCTCTCCAGCGAGGGAGGATTTCTCCTGCGCCAAGGACACGCTCACTCTCCAGCTGATGTTCACACTTCTTCTCAAGAGCAGCCATGAGGTTCTTATTGCTTTGGTCCTGGATCTCCACCTGGGCTCTATGGGAAGCCTGGGATCTTTCCAGAATCTCCTTTGCCTCCTCCTCTGATCAGATGGCTCTCCAACGTCAAGTTGGTGGTCTTACCTACCATGAGCATCTGTCTCTCTTCTCAAAGCTGCAACTTCTGAGTCGCCACAATATTGTTAAGGGCCTGCTTCTCTCCCTTCATCTGCTTTAATTTGACTTTCAGGTCCTCAGTAACGAAGGTCTGCAGGTCCAGATCTTTTTCGGTTTTTCGCAGCCTGGTGCAGATTTTTCCCAGCTGGGTTTTCAGATGCTCTATTTCCCCGGGTGGGGAGGGGACACGTTGAGTCAGAGCCTCATCCAGCTGGGCTCTA
>NC_045738.1:29560842-29561013 GCF_008692095.1 Etheostoma spectabile | reverse complement strand
GGGATCTTTCCAGAATCTCCTTTGCCCCCATCTCCTGTTCTCAGGGAGCTTCCTCCATCTTGCTCAATTTGTCCTTCAGCTCCTGAGCTTGAGCCCTCTCCCGAAAGCTCTCCAACTCTAGCTCCACGTTGGTCTTACTTACCTTGAGCGTCTGTCTCTCTTTATGAAGCT
>NC_045738.1:29547287-29560832 GCF_008692095.1 Etheostoma spectabile | reverse complement strand
AGTCTCCACTTCCTTTTTCAGGGCCTCCTTCTCTCCCTTGATCTGCTCCAATTCGACCTTCAGATCTTCAGTAACGAAGTACTGCAAGTCAAGATCTTTTCGGGCTTTTCGCAGCCTGTTGCTGGTTTTGACCAGCTGGGATCTCAGATGCTCTATTTCCCCGGGTGGGGATGGGACACGTTGAGCCAGAGCCTCATCCAGCTGGGCTCTATGGGAAGCCTGGGATCTTTATTTACAGATCTCCGTTGCCTCCTTTACTGTTTCGCGAGAGTTCTCCACTTGCCAATTTTCCTTCGCCTGAGCTCTGAGCGTCGTCTCTCTTTATGAAGCTCGATCTTCTGAGTCTTCACTTCCTTTTCAGGGACTCCTTCTCTCCCTTGATCTGCTCCAATTCGACTTCAGGTCTTCAGTAATGAAGGTCTGACAGGGTCCGCTGAAATGAACACTGCTGAAAACAACTTTTGCTTTAGCCCCTCTGTTAGCTTCTCCTTTACTGTGGTATTTAAATAGATAGAACCAGAGTGATCACCCAGATATAAGGCATTGTACGCTCATAACTGGGCTTTATGTTGTTGTTTTTTTAACAAAAAAATGACTGTCTATGTTGTCGGACATGAAGCCTACAACACTATTACACTATTGCAAGTTATGACATAGTCAGATATTATTTTCACGTGAAAGTAGTGAAACTCCCTGTAGGGTGTGCTCATGGTGTTAGCTGTGAAAGCCGGCTGTCTTCCTCAGCCAAACGGGCGTTCAGTTGTTTTGAGTGCGCCCCTGCTGTCACGAAGTCAGAACTATCTTAATGTATAACGTGACTTTTGCGCAGAATTTGCCGCAGAGGGGTGTGGAATTGTTTGTACTCTGAGGAGAGGTGTGTTTGAGGAGCAGAGACCGTTTTGTACTCGGGGACAATTATAAATGAAAGTTTGAGTGCAACGTTTGGGGACAGTTGTAAAACAAGTTTATGTGTGGGTGTAACGTTGAAGACAGTTTGCAAAACAATTTTATTTGTGTGCACACATTTTTTTGGTGTACAACTTTTGGCAGGAATCTACTCCATATAAAATGGAATTAAATGTAAATGTGCTGTATTTATAGTAGCTTTTCAGTGTAAAAAACTGCTCACAAGCGCTTTACATCTACAGGAACATTCACCATTCACACACATTCATACACTGTGCCGGGGCTGCCGACAAGGTGCCCCCTGCTCATCAGATAAACACTCACACACATTCACACTCCGATTGGCGCAGCACCAGGGGCAACCTCGGGGTTCAGTGTCTTGCCCAAGGACACTCCACTTCACAATGACTGCGGGCCGGGGGATCGAACCACCAACTTCCGATGGCAGGCAACCCGCTCTACCACGAGCCACAGCCGCCCCAATTACAGGTTGTGTTGTCTGTTCAGATTTTGATCAAACCTTGATATTCAAGAAGTGTCCCAAAACAAGAACTGTAAAATATTTTGTCAAAGGTTAGACAGCAAGCAAGTCTACTTAGACAGTGATTTATTTGAAAACTAACCATGTGTTTTGCTTCAATATCTGATCCTTCGCTATTTACAAAACACATTTTGGCTGGTCATAGCATTATGTCTTTTATGTGACAAAAACACTATAATAATTTTGAATATGTTTTGTATGAATTACGGTGGTTTAAGGGCTTGAAAAAGCTTTAAAATGGACCGAAATGGCTGAAAAGTGCTTGAATTGGCCTTGGACCGTGTTGATCTGAAATGGAGACAGGTTCAGCAATCTGCACGGATTATTTCCCTAATGTGTTTTCAGAACATTTCATAAAGTAAGAGATTGCGCCGAGAGCAAGCCTCACTAGCGTGCAGTGCTGGGAAGCGGAGCGATCCGTGAAGTGAAATGTGGATTTGACACGTACCCCCCCCCCCATAAAATCCCAATTCTTACACATCAGTTTTTTTTAGTGATTTAAACGTGTTAATATTCTATTTTCTGTACAGGCTAGGAGTTTCAGAGAGAATGCAAAAGACATCTACACCTTAGGAGAGGAACGTAAAAACTCATCTCAACTCATCTTTAGTGTCACAATCAGTATAGTTAAGGACAGGCTTAAGGGACAAACACACAAATAAGAAAAGACATATTTTAAGTGTGAGGGGGACTTTAATATTGTTGAGCTGTATGATGAAAGTATTGATTTACTCTGTGGTCGGTTTTCCTCTCTAGGTGTTCAGTCAGTTGCGGGTTCGTGCTGGGCGGGGTCTCTGTGTCCCTCTACCTGGTGGAGGTGAGTCCGGCGTGTGATCGTCTCAGGTCCCAGAATCATGACCGGGCAGCAGCAGCGAGCGGCGCCGCTGAGGAGCACGGCGTACCGGGGCTGCCGGTGTCCGGTAACGCCAACATGGAGTGACGTCCCCACCAGGTACAGTGATGGGACCTGATTCACACAGGATGTTTGATTCTGGTTTCTTCATATAAGAAAGTCAAAACTGGTTTATTATCTAGTCAGTTCCTCTTTTTCTTCCTCTCAGAGTCAGCATCTGGGTCGCTCGCGACTTTCTTGACGCTTTTGACAATTATGCTTCTCTCAGAGTTTTTCAAAAAGTAACAAATGCATTCAAAGCGACTACACAATGTAGTGGATTTAGACAACGCACGCTGAGACAAGATATGATATTCAAAAGAATTTTAAATAATCTCAATTGAACTCAAGTTGACTCGACTGCCATTGTAAAGATGAGTCGCAACTCAATGATCATTCAGCACCATCATTCACCTGGCGCGCGCAAGCCTGATGCAAGTGGCTTTGCTATCTTTTAAGCCGATCCGCGCCCATGTCGTTTGAATAGTAAAGCACCTGCGCCCACGGCGTTCCTCGGTCTTACAGGTTGCATGCTGGTTTTTTGGGTGATTGATATGTATTGACTTGCTTGTTACACCACACACACAACACCCACAGCACATACAAACATGCAAAAGAAAATAAAAGATGACCGGTGCCAATTCTCCCTTCAATAGCAATGCGTTCAAAGGTACAAACGCGCCTGGCTTTAAAGGGTAATGGAGAGAGGACATCTGATGGCTTTTAAAGGGACAGGGTAGAGGACCTCTGAGGCTTGTGAAGGGGCTGGCTCGGCTCCAGTGGTAGAGCGGTGGCGCCAATTGGAGGTTGGTTGTTCGATCCTGGCCCTGCAGTCCAGTCGAAGTGTCCTTGGGCAGACACACTGAACCCCAAGTTGCCCACGTGCTGCGCCATTGGAGTGTGAAATGTGTGTCAGTGTGTATCTTGATGAGCAGGTGGCACTTGACGCCAGCGCCACAGTTATGATGTGTGTGAATGGTGAATGGTTGTAGCCAAAAGTACGCAAAGCTTTAGTGCGTAACGTTTGATATAAGAAGCCCAGATAACATTCAAGCCATTGCACTGAGACGTGAGTTGCGTGCAGCTCACACAACTCTCTCTGACAGTGTTGGTGTATTATATGAATTCCTCATAGGGGCAACAGAAACTACGCCTATAGCTTTAAGTATACACAATCTAGACATAAATTCTTTTGCTGCATAATATTAACCTATTGTATTTTTGTTATAAGCAGAGTGTTGATTGTTATACTAATGGCATTGACTCATGTATTATTATAATTGCATGTTTCCCCTTGAGAGAAATTGTGGTGACATAACTCTAGTTACTGTAGGATTGTTTATCTGCTGCCAGTGGCACCCCCGGGTGACATCTCCCTCAAGCACTGTGAAAAAGTCCACTGGAGAATACTAACCCAACACAGGGTTATATGTGCCCAAATAAATTCTGCACTGACGTTGGAACACTGGTGTTGTTCAAAGTGTTTTAAATTCAATTCAATTCAATTTATTTATAGTATCAATTCATAACACAGAGTGTATCTCAAGACACTTTACAGATAGACCACATCCAGACATTTACAAGGACCCAACAGTTCAGTAGTTTTCCTCCAGAGCAAGGAACAACAGTGCAACAGTGGCGGGAAAACTTCCTAATTTCAGTTTGAGCGAGATGAGTGAATAGAAAGGATCGGTGGAGTCGCCAGTGTTTAATGACTCATTCCACTGTACCAAACATGGAAGTTTGCTTCTTTTGCAATATGTTGCTCTCAATTAAGATCTTCCCCTCAAGCAATGTTTCTAAATAAATACAGGACCACCTAAATATTGTGCAACCTCATTGATGACTTCACTGAACTGCTGTCTATAATCTGTATTAACTTTGATTGGGAATCATTGGGGTGATTTCAACCATTCATGTTGACAACCCCCAGGACAGGGGGACCAAGAACTGTGTTGTGTTTTTGAGAGCTATGGACTGACTCAGCAGGTGACAGAGCCCACGCACATAAGGGACACACTTGGACTTGATTGTCTCAAAGGGTCTAACATTTCAAGGTTGGTGGGTGACTGACGTTGGGGTAGTGGAAAATAACCAAAAATAGAAAAAAATAGTTTGTAGCAGTTCTTTGTAGTAGTTCATGGCATAGCAGGGCACGTGATCGGCATTACAAGGCACAGCAGACGTGCAGGGCACCGCAGCAGGTGAGCAGATGAACATGGCACCACAGGATTTTTAGCGGACCCTGGCGACAGCGGCGTACCATGATTTTGGAGCCCATCCCTGATCCGAGGGAACATGCTGGGGAACAAAGAACAGTAAGAACTGGGGAATGATCTCCCCAGAGCTAGGTTGTAACAGGAATCTCTGGGACATGGTTGCACTAACATGGAAAGATAGAAGATAGAGGAAAGAGGAGCTCAGTGTGTAAAGGATGTCCCCAGCGTTAAAACTATTACAGCCAAAACCAAGAGAGAAGGGTAAGAGAGGAGCCTGGCTGGCTAGAACTCCCCAACGGATCGGGCTGATTACCAAGTCTCCCTTTTGTTTTATTATATCCTTGATTATATGATGGATAAATCTGACACAATATGACGAGAAGCAGGTGGGCGGGTTAGGCGGACGTTGCGACTCCTCCACCCCTACAATCATTCAATTGTATGCCCCTACACTATAAGAAAACAGCCAGCTACTGAGCAGAGAACGCGGACTCACCATTTTCATGTCATTGGAACATGACGGATATGTTGTTTTAACCCAAATGAAGGAGTGAACATACAGACACCTGTATTAAATGAAGAGAACAGTTTATCTCTAATTTTTAGAGAGATGATTGTGCCCTTCTCTAATACTGTAGTTTTGCATTGCCAGACCTTCTCCAAACGCTGCGTAGGGGGGTCTGGCTAGCCCACAGATTCTGGGATATGAGGAAAAACATGCTCTGTCCATGGCATTTTCTTATAAACAATCACAACTGTCCTGGGCGGTCTAAATGGCGGACGGCAGAGCACGGTGGCCGCTGCAAAAAAAAGCTAGGAAGGAAATGGTTTTGGATGGGACATGTGTCCTTCCAAACGTTGTTTTAGTTCAAACTCGTTGGACGATGGTCTAGCTAGCTGTCCTGGATTTACCCTGCACGAGATCCGAAGCACGGTAACTATAGTCCCCATGACTCATTGGAGTTGGACGCCCACACAAAGAAAAGAGGAGAAGGTGATAAGGAGCATTGGCTGAAAAGAGGGACATCCGGCAGATCTTCTTACAAGCCCGGAAATGAAACCATTGTCCTTAGAACTAATCGTAGTGAGGGCAGTCTGGATAACTGCGTTCGAACCAGACACAATCATGAGGCCATGTACTCCAATGAAAAGTGTTGGACGAAGGAAACAGAAATAGACGAGTGACACCAAGGATGTCGGGCCGAAGATCACATTTGAGATCTGGACGAAACCAGTGACCACTTCTAAAGGCACTCTTTCATCTGAATGAATCACCGAGGGTCGCAGCGGGAACCACAACACTGGATAACCAGTCAGGTGCTGCCACCTGCAAACGGCGCAAACGTTTGATGTACGCCGCGTCATCGCACCTTCCCTCTGAACTACTTTTTCTAAGTGGTGAGTTGTGGCAAAAAAAATAACAGGCTCCGTCAAAAAAGTGTGGACAAACATAATGTGCTTGAAAAATCTAGTGTTCCTGGTCCCACATACACCCGCTTCTCCGTTTCATAGATACAAAAGCACCCCAATTTTGTGCCATATTTTCCCGACACATCCTGTGGTTACAGCACTCTGTTACTCAAAACCCAATACCCAAATTCATCAATCTTATTTAAAAAATTATATGACTATCCATTGGTAGTATACGTGTGTGTAAAATAATCTAAAAGCATTCCGGTATACTACTTGTGGGGATAATCGCGAGGCAGCCTGGCTCTTCAAACAGGCCGACCCGGGTCGCGTTACTGAAGCGTCTCGTAAGAACCCAGTTTCAAACAATTCCTTAAGGGTTCAGTGCTTCACCCAAAAATGTTAATTTGCCCTTCACTATACCCGGGGGCCATGCGGGGGATTCACTTACCATTCCAACTGAAAGAAACGCGACCCCAGCTCCTGCTGACTCACTATAGTCAGCTGATACAATTTGTTGCAGCAGCTATTTTAACTTGCCAAAATCTTTCTGCCCTAACATACATACCGCATACCCAAACATGTTCCTTTTGTGTGTCTCTGTATTGTGTTTTTAGCATCCCAAAAAAAGAGCACAAAAACTTGGTAAATATCCCCAACTCGTTGGTTTACAGGTTGACGATCAATCGGTTGCAATAAAGTTAGGATGAAGTGGATTGGATTACTCAAAAAGTTGGACAATGCCAGGTCTAGGGGTTCCAGTGTAGAGTCATGAAAGGGAGTAAACTGAACACATTTTATTGACAGGTCTTAGTTAAGACAAAAAAAACCTTTATTGCACTAAATTTTAAAGAAGTTACAAAAGATTTTTAAATTAAAAATAGAAAATAGTACAAAATATACATACACAAATACGAACTTTTAGAAGACATTTTTTGACTAAACCAAACAGAATCAATTTAAAAATCTCTCCACCTGACTGCTACTTTTTTCCCGTCCCCGGTAACAATTGACTTTTAGAGTGTTGATAGCGCCAACATATTTTCACATGTTTAAATCGGCGGCAACGTTGGGTTTATTCAGACAAAAACTAGCGGTTATGATGGTGGGTAAAGTGGAAAGTAAAACCACACTGGCTTTTTCATGGTTTATGTCGTTTCGTTCGACTTGAATTAAGATTATTTTAATATGCCTAAAAATTACTCTTAATTTACATGGAGGTACTGGTGGGTTTAGCAAACGCAATTTGGCAGTGATTTATGTTAAAAAAATATCTTACTCTTGAAAACAGAAAGGGCGCACTCCTTAGGGAATCCTTTCCCAATGTTGTCAGACCACCTTATTAAAATTATAATCAGAGCCGTCAGTGGCCAAAAAACAAGCACTTTTGATGAAGTTAAATACAAGCTGAACAAGCCACGCCTGTGAACTTACTTGTAGCTTGTTTCTGCTTCCCGAGTGCATGGCGATTCTTGTGACCACAAGCTGACATTATGTTGACATTTCAACCCCCCGCGCCCCTGTGCCAGCTATAAAAATTGAAGAAACCAACTACAAATAAGAGAGGGATTGTCACTTGCTCCTGGACTCAGTCCTATCTGGTGTAGCCGGTTTAAAAGATACATAACGCGAGAATCTGCTCGGCGAAAAGGTCTGCATATGTTCAATGTAGCATAGCATTTAGCTCTTCAAATAACGCATCAGTCAAACTGGAATGTGCTTTTAACTTATCATGGGTGAGGGGGTCCGGAGTGGGAGGACACTCCCTTGTCTTTTGGAGAGTATTAGGATGTCCAGGATGAGGGCCAGCCGCCAGACGGAAAGCAGCCAACTCTATGCTGTGTCCTGAGCCAAAACGTTTCCAGTTCTCCGCCTATACTGATGATCAGCTCGGACGTCGCCCACGACCCACCATCACTGCAGGGAAAGGGTAGGGGCAGTAGAGTTACGATCTAAAGTAGGTAGTCTCGCATGGCCAGACCTTCCTCCACAGCGCTGCGGCGGAGGGTTCTGGATAGTCACACAGCATTCTGCGGATGGGAAAAAGTGTTCTGGTTTATTAGACTTTTTTTTTAACAAATAACAATCGTCTTGGGTAGCACTAAGCACGCACAGAGTCCATGGTGCAAAAATTAGGCTCGGAAGGAACATGTCTACAATCAAAAGTTATTGTGTCATGAACCCCACGAAACTAGAGGGAAAGATAGTGAGGAGCAAGGTAACAAGAGTCCTCCAGGAAATCAAAAGGAGTCTTAAAAAGTCGCCAACACAAAGACGAGAATGTGGTAAGGAATCCAAGTATAGGCTTTTAAGGGGGTTAAAACATCTGGCTTTCAATTAATAATGAAAGGACAGTAGCAGGTAGTGCAACAACAATCTCATCTCTAGATTTTCTTTTATCTTGAGGAACCCCCAACAATGCTCCAAAACGACCCCATTTCGATAAAGCAGCAGCAATCACGGGTTAAAAAGTAAAGTTGGGCGGGCTTGGGGCCATGAAACACATTATAAAACTGTAGGGGGGGAATCTTCAACTGGTCTCGTAGAGATTCAGTTCGGATTAGGATTTACCCTTTCACCATATCCATTACCATTATTATAAATAGCTACACATGGTTTTTCATCACACAAATTTGAAAGCAGTCAGATATGAGATACACACAACAACACAAACCATTTATTGTATTGATATTAAAAAAGACACTCCCTGAACAGAGTCTCAACACAGCAGACAACAGTGACAGAAAATAAAAAAAGCCGCGGCGATAAAAATCAAGAACATCCGGAGCAATAATCTGTGAGGGTTCGTCACTGACACGTGCAGAACTTATCGAAGGGTGCACGGATGCAAAGATCATTTCACCCCTAATAAAACAGTATGGTATGTGCCGATTTGTACCACTGCTGTGCCAGATCTTTCTCTCTGTGTTGGTGTCTGAGCTCTCTGTTGAGGATCGTCTCTCAAGGCACACAGGAGTTTCACCTCGGGCTCTGAGTTCTTTAGCGTCCTTCAGTCCTTAAGCAGTCTGGTCAGCTACCACACACAAGCAGTGAGAGCAGTGTAACTTTTTAATGTGGCGTAATGTCCGAGAGAGAAAACACAAAGAGAGACAAGACGGATCAGAAGTGTATGCTCAAGAACAGCTTAAGGATGTAAAAAGTTGATCAAGCTAAATCGTGCTGTATACAGGCGTTTGTACTGCATAGAGGAGTTTTTGCGCCCCAAAAGAGGTTTTTTGCCAGCACAAAAGGAAAATCCCCAGTGCAGAGAGAAAAACAAATAGCACTTCAAATCTTGAATGTGTTTCAGAGAAATTGACCAAACAATGCTTGAACAAGCAGAACATAATGAAATAGGAGCGGGATCTCAGCCGACCGCTGATTCTTAGGCCGTTGTTGTTGACTGGGGTTTATTTACTCAAGATAATATTAGAGTTTAGTTTATCAAATTTCAAAACACAGGCAACCAAAACATAGAAATAGGTTCAGGTTGAAAAAAGCAGTAGTTACCCTTTAAACTTTGGGATTAATGTTTCAGGTATACCCCTCTCTCCATTTACAGACTCCGCTACACTTTTGTCCGTCAAAATAAAATGAAAATAAATGAATTGACTCCCCACATGGCTTCTGCAGAGCGTCCATCTGGGCCGGGAATTTGCAAGTAGTATTTTAGCGCGCTTGAAATCTTTACAGCTGTCTTGTAATGTCTTCATCATATCTGCAGGACAAATGTGAAAGTTAAAGCAACAGGATAATGTCAGGACGTCCTGGTGGACATACCGACTGTTGGGAGCAGCGGTCTTCCTCACTTTTTAATACGACTTAGAGCGCCACCCCAAGACGTTTTGAGCAACAGCTATAGGCAACTTTGATGTAAATCACGTTAGCATCAAGCTAGCCAAAATAATAACGACTTTCTCAGATCTAATAATTGTACAACAAGTTTGCCGTAAAAGCTTGGGGAGTGGTATTTATGACATTATTTAGGTATGATATGCTATAAGTTTCAAACATTTTAGGACCACAGATATGGTTCAAAAGAAGTCCAAAATAAGTGAAATTGCATTTGTTTTTCTGGACAGGAGCAGCCCTAACCACAGCCCCCCCCCCCCACTAAACATATGCACCTAGGTCTCCCACAACCTAAGGAAAGCACTGGTTTAGGAGCCAATACCGATTGAGTGTTGAGCTTATTGGCCAGCCAGCAACCTTCGAGGACTGACGTGTTCCAGGGCCCATGGGCGGCCCGCAGCTGGTATAACAACCGGAGGTGCTCCGCTTTCAGGGAGGATAGCGGCTATGAGAATGCTCCTTTAGCCTAATAAACACATAACATGAAATTCAAGCACAGCATGATCGCAGAAAATGTCAATTATTTAACTACCCGTTGCAGTTGTTTAACCGTAATTAAAAGGCTAACATTAGCTAAGGTCTTAAGGGGTGTAGGTAAGTGTGCTTTGTCTTTAGCTATCCAAATTGCGGGGGACCTGTTGTGCTAAGCATGCTAATGGTGGCATGGGACTATTCCCATTCAGAAAACTGTATGAGGGGGATTTAAATTATAACAAGTGTTTTATGATAATAAGATGGCGTGGTCTACTTCATAGACTGTGTTACCAGCAAATTCTCTGGGTCACTTGACAGTGATTATAACAAAAAAAGAGTGTAATGAATTTTAACTTTATTTGTCTAACCCTTGTGTTGTCCTCCCATCAAAATTGGAACATCAACTTTTGTTGATGCTTTTATCGATGTTTTTTTAACTTTCCTTAAGTGTTTTTTTTAAAGTTTTGTCCTTTTTGACGTTTTCAACACTATGAACTTCAGTTACTACCTCTTTATTAGGAAATTAACTAAGTTTGCGTTTTAGAAAAGCAGAAGAAATAGGAATTATTTAGACCAGGGATAAACAGTGGAATATGTCAACTTTAAATCAACAACTATTTGGAAACCACATCAATTTTTTGCTATTAAAATGAATAAGACACCCCCAAAAAAGAATTGAAAGTAGAGATGTCTTTGCCCCAAAGAGCGTTGGTGTTGAAATCAATCATGGTATTTTGGAAGCGTAGTAAAAAGAACAGTAATATAGGAAAAGGCGTGAATTTGCCCCGGAGAGAGGACTCAACAACTAGAGGCGTTAAAAAAAGTATATTTTTGGAATGTTGGACATAGACAGTATATTGTAGCAGTCCGATTTTTCTGAGACAATTCATCTGGTACAGCAAAAACACAAAACAGCGTCTACGGGATACGGCCACGTGCTGCTCGAACTGCCAAGCTCCTCTCGTGGCGCGTACAGCATCCCCCCCCCCCGCGCCGTTTAGCGCCTCCTCCCTCCCGCTCAGCAGCTCCAGACGCTCAGACGCGGCTCAGGGAGCCTCTTTCTCCGCAGACCTCAGAGATATGATGCCTGTCAAAAACATGCAACCAATTAGAAAATCTGGTGGAATGGATAGGAATTCATATTTTATCATGTGTCCACGCATAAAAGAAAATATGCCCACCAAAGGCGACGACGACACCATGATTTACTAGCAAGGGACCAGTGAAAAGAACCGCAACAAAAAATACATATATTAAACAATTAAAAACTCTTCCATGTTCCCTGCTGTAGAGACAAAGATTGGTAAATCAATTGAAACAAACACGTCCATTGTCGTCATCATGAGCACACCAAAACGTTTCAGATTTTGAACAGACATTTCCTTTGTAAGACATAGGGGCTCTTGAAATTATCAACGTAAGGACATTACGAAAGAAATTCATTCCCGAATTTTACTAGTATCAATCGTTTGCTTAATGCCCAGCTATGGCTGGCCGAGCTGAGGCTCCAACAGGCAATGATACAGTACATAGGCCATCCAATGCAAATCAGTATGTACGGGGGACGGAGTGCAAATGAGTTAAAAACACATGATTATACATCATGATAAAAAACAAAGGCAGGAAACTAGCCAAACGTTTTCTTCCCCTGCCTTAATGTTAAAATGTTAAAACAAGGAAAGAAAGACAACACACGCAAGAGCCAGAAGCACAAAACAACACAAAAGATTCCCACAAAACAAAGACACCAAAGCACGAACAGAACATGTGATCGCGGTAAAACAGCATAGAGTTGAGATAGAAAAGACCCAGATGTTGAAAAAAATAAAGGCTGTTCGGGAATATTCATTACTCTATAGTCACTACGCACACAGAGGAAGAAAGCCATCTCGAAACAGGACGTCCACCTACATACCTGTAAAGACAGGTGGCTCGCGGAGGTCTTAAGGCATAATGAGCAGAGGGGAAGGTTGCCTACCATCAATGTGTCCCTCAGGCACAGCGGGACAGAGGTTTGGCTGAGCCATGGGCTGTCGTTTAGTCTCCGCGGAACGGGTTTTATGAGCGTGGGTTGGGAAGGACGCCCACGATCTTCTGCTCATTCTTCATGTCTCGCCAGCAGTGCTGCACAGCTCTGTATGGTCTTTGTCTGGAGGGAGGTCGTTGTAAGCACGCTCTATCCCGGGCGCCTAAACGCTGCACGCCTGGACGCTGGTGACGGCCTGGATTGGTTGGGTTCTGTAAACGATTTGAAGAGCATGGTTTTTTGCTAATACATAGAGAACAGTTATATTAAAGCAGGATGTACCGTGTCCAGAGCAAAGGCTCTCACATTTCTGTAGGTTGTTAGTACATTACGGGCGAGTTATATACGAACGACGTTCATTCCCGGGATTGTCAGGTGCTGGGGGAATTTTGATTAAGTAACTTTTTGGCAGACGTCTGTCACCTGTACGTCTTCTTTGATGGGGTCTCTAAATCCAGTGTGGATTTCTGAGGGACGTGAATGGTTAAACTGCCCTCGCGTGGGAACTGCTAACCGCATCGGAACATTGTTCAACGGGGAGTGTCTGTTGCGGTGGCAGACTAAAGGAACACAAGAAAGCTTGTAGACAGTTCCACCAAACACTAGATCATGAGGCTATTCTTGCGCTGAGGAACGCTAGCACCATCCGGCGCCTAGACACGCACCGCCCCAACGGATGACTGTGATTTATTTCCAAAGGAAAAGCACAATAAAACTCAGGCGACGGCACTTTCTACCATCTGGGCCGTTGTTGTGTGCTACCCAGACGGCATTCCAGTGCGCGCGAGCGCACCTTAAATGAGTAAAAGTAGTCCAGAGAGAGGTTAGGAATTGCCGACCCACATATCGCGAGGAGAAGATGGCAGCACCTTTATTTTAAACATTAAGTTACGGAGCAACATATAACGCCTACTTTAGATCTAGTTCGGAATTTGGAAGGAGTACACCGTGCATCATTCCAAGAAGTGATGCTTATGTGTTGTTGTTGGTTTTAAAGATTAGTTTGGGCGTCGCCCGTTATTTGACAGCAGGTGAGGAAAAAGAGCGGGACGAAGGGGAGGAAGGGGAAAAAGACATTGCAGGGAATCGTCACAGGTCGGATGAACCTCTGCGTTGAGCATAATCTCAAAAGTACCAGTGTGGCCTGCTCTAACCACATGAGCCAACACGGCAACATGTTGGGGCCTTATTATAGATGATAGGTGGCTATCAGTTGTACATAAGC
>NC_045738.1:29540694-29547262 GCF_008692095.1 Etheostoma spectabile | reverse complement strand
GTTCTCGGAGAGCTTCCTCCATCTTGCTCAATTTTTCCTTCAGCTCCTGAGCTTGAGCGTCTGTCTCTCTTTATGAAGCTCGATCTTCTGAGTCTTCACTTCCTTTTTCAGGGCCTCCTTCTCTCCCTTGATCTGCTCCAATTCGACTTTCAGGTCTTCAGTTACTTTACTAGGTTATGCTGGATCTATCTATTATCTATCATCTATCTATCGATCTAATGGGTAGGCCACTTGCACACAAACAACCGAAAGCATTTGTAAACTCTGCATGTGTAAATGGCTGGTATGTCATCAGGAAAAGTTCTTTGTAGAGATATCTATTTTGTTTGTTTGTGTGTGACAGTGCGGATGCGAGCAGCATCAGACCAGTACTATTCTGCAGCACCTACAAACGGTGAGAAAAGCCCACGCTCAATGCTGAGACACCTGACCAATGAAATACAAGACACAGGGCGATTCCCGTGGCGGGTGCATGATGCGATGGTCTCACCACACAGTGACAGTGAGGGAAATCAGTCACCTAATAAAATCTGGGCAGAGGTGTAGGTTTAAGCCAACAGTTGTGTGACATAGGTCGGAGGCCTTACGTCATCAGTTTTGACATAGTCACGGTGTACCGTGGACGCGGTAAAATAGGAGGTTTGACGGTATCAAATGGGAGGACGCGCCCGGTACTCACTGTAACACAAATCTAGATTATACCATCAACATACGTTCATCTAATATTAGTCAAAATATTCCCTTCAAGTTCAGCTTTTATAAACTGAAAACTGATGGTTTCCTTAAATTCATAGACCACAAGGGTGTATTGCAATGAATCTAAAAAATAAAACTATAGTGGTTAGAAGTGGTGTTAGTGGACGTGAAAAACAATGCGTCAAACTTGTAAGAAAAACGACAAAAGTGTCAAAACAAAGTGGTTTTTGACCTGAGGACAGGGTAGGATGGAAGACAACACAAGGTTGAACTGTTCCTGTTAAGGAAACCTTTTTTGACCCATCGGCCGTGCTGTCCCCTCGCTTCTCTTTCAGGGTTTCCTACGTGAGGGAACACCAGGCTGGAACGGACGGAGATCATCACGTCACCAGAAAATCAATGTCATGCATCTGGCAGAAGTGAGGGCTGAAAAAAAAAAATCCACCTAACAGGAAATACAGTAAGTCTGGACATGTCCCTCAGTTTATTACAGGAGTTATTTGAGATGAAATGTTGTGTGTTTAATTCTCCACTCAAGCACATTTCAATCTAACCCCAAAGCTACTTACTACAAGTGGTATCAACCGTTGAAAACATCAAAAACGATAATCCAAATCTTGAATAAAGTCTTTTGGTTTTCTTAACCTGGTTTTTTAAAAAGGTTATGAAATGTTACAGTCAGGGATTTACAAAATGATGTTTGCAATCATAAACCTGACACATTTCATATTTATATTATCGAACATGTAATTTAAGCATCACACTCTAGTTGGGTTTAACAGACTGAAGCGTGATTTATTGTTTCTGCGTTAAATACCGCCTGGCTAAGTAAGTAGCTGCGTGGAGGACACCGAACCCTAGTACCCGCCGTCAGCTTGAAATGCTCCTCGAGTGCCGTCTTCCTTATAACCATGACGTGACCATCTACCGGGTTGTTTGTGCTTTCAGAGCCGATCTTACAGGTAATGACTAACCATAACAGCGCTGCCTGGGAAGATCACGTGGAAGGCAAAAAACACATGAGCCCACCACTAAAGGCCTGCTGTGTTTTCAGAGGACAGACACACACATTGTTTTTTTTCCCCAACGGATCCTAAGGAATGGTTATGTTTAGGGTTAGGGGTGTAGCTGCCGGAAAAGCCAGGCGGGTGGAATAAAAAAACACCAGCGAGCCACACATACCGGCCCTGATATTCTCTAAAGAGATAAAAAGATAGAGGGGGTGAGAGATAAACTTTAGGACACTATACATAGGCTACGGCGAAAGCTCTGCGTGGACCGCCGTCGGCCATAAATCCACTTACGCTAATTGGCTATTTTAGCCATGTGCATCCTGAAATCCCCCTGAGAAGTTATACTCTATTAGCAGAAAAACTAAGAGGAAGCGCACATCTCTATCTCAGTTACATAAGAGAAGTGTGAGAGCATCTGGTCGTTGCTTAAGTGTTTGCGGTGGGGTTTCTACAACGCCTACCAAGGAGCCTGGGTATGACCGAGGTTTCTGGATAAAGGAAGTGTTCCTCGCCAAGTCATACTGTGGCTTGCTGGAGGAAAAATACTAGAACTGTTGGTCCTTGTAAATTCTCGAGATAAAACTCGGGTTATGATGGATACTATACGAAAATGAAATTGAAAGTGTTTTTCTGTGTGTTCCAAGGGCTACGGCGTGGGATTCGGGTCAGCGAGTGGATGGGAGCCGGTCGAAACCCCCACAGCGCAGCTGGTCGAGCTCGGACCTGGGGAAAGGACGCGGGCCAGACGTTGCTAGGGTACGGACTTTATACTCAGCAGCAGGATCGAGAGTACAGGGGAAGTTTTGACAATAAAAACCAATACATTAGAAGTTCGACCGGGGGTGGGGGGGCGGGTTGGTGTTAGATGCATGGCCCGCAGTCCATGGTGAATGTCCTTGGGCAGACACTGAACCCCGAGTTCCCCCAGTGCGGCATCGGAGTTGTGAATGTGGGTGGTGTTATCTGAGAGAAGGGTGGAACTGTACGCAGCCCCGGCCTATGTATGAATGGTGAATGTTTCCTGTAGATGTAAAAGCTGCTTTGAGTAGTTGTGAGACTAGAAAAGCACTAATCAAACAGCACATTTAATTTACATTAGATGGGGGCGGCGGGTTAGCGTGCACAACTTCCTGTATGGTGTCACGGTGTTAGTCGGAGACCTTCAGAAGGGTTCTGGTAGAGTGTAAGTCTGGATCATTTCCCAAGCTTCCCATCAGTACAGGAGGGGGAGGCGGTGCGTGTATTCCTGGTAGCTTTGCAGGGACTTTGTACCAGTGCGGCTTCGGAGGCACACGCTCCTCAGTGTATAAAGCTGAATTGCCAGCATACTGTGTGCACATAAGGAGCGTCGTCCTCTCAAAATAACTGTTTAAAATACATGTTAAATTCAAAACAGAGGAGTTAGGATTCTTCCTAAAACAAAGAACGTATACAATAATTATATTTACCAACGAATCAAGTTTGTAGGATTTGACGACAACCTGTGTATATTCAAAGCATGTCTTCTTCCTAAAACGTACGGAATTGCAGCGTGTTGAGGGCTCGGTGGCCTGAATAAACCTGATTGTCTTAAAGTCTAGAAGCTACAGGACGATATAGTAAACCTGCAAAAAGGTCTGAAGAGGCCAGTGTGTTAATGTAATTAATTTTCTTGTAGGACCAAATGTACTCCAGACCAAAAAAACATAAGTTAGTATCGATAATTAACACTAAAGAATTTGAGCCAATTTAGTATTTTTGGGGTTACGATGCAAATGAGCGTTTTGCCCCCGTTGATTTTAGACATCAAAACTATTATTACACCTGACCTGTAGAGGCAGCTGAACATTAAAAACCACTAGACCAGCTCAACGTAACCAAATGGGCCTCAACAGCACCTAGGGTTAAATTTAAAGAAAACCAACAAACAGGGCCTGGTTTGGTACTCACGGCAATGAGCCCCCAACCTGTACTGGACCCGGCTCACAGGCCACAACAGAAGAGGGACGTTTGCACAGGAAACGTAACAATATAAAGTGACACTTATTAAATAATGATGCAAACCCCCCCCCCCCCCCCCCAAGAGCACGATGAGGGGGATGGTCAGTACAGGGGAGCGGAATGAAGGTGGATGGATGTAAGGGGGATGTGAGGGAATGTGGTCAGTAGTAAAAGAATGAATAACATAAGCGAGAATGCGTCCGCCTGTCCTTGGGGGAGGGCGGGGCTAAAGAGATGCGTGGAGGTACCTGCCCGGTGATCAACAGTAATATTTACTAATCGCTCCGCTACACCTGCAAGTTAACTAAGGAACAAACCACAGTACACATGAGGAACCGGTCCCAGGGCCGGCACACCAACCAAAAAATGATATCATTTTTTTGGCTAGTGATGTGGTATGCATTAGTATTATATCGTGGAGGAATAGTTTCAGTTTTCAACCAATGTACCATCCTTATTAACCCCCTGTGGCTGTGGGTTGCCGCTCCTCCTTACAAGCGTTGCAGGTTTGGTTCTCACAACCAACATCTTTCGGTCTTACTAACGTGTAGGGGGCCTTCAATAAGGGTTTTCCCCATTAGCTGGGGCTATTACCCATAACTGGGCCAGTGGTTGAAACGGGCATAAGGGCGTTTCCCACTCACCGATGGGACTGCATGCGCGTCTCGGGGCCCACTGCGCTCCGAGATCCTGTCCCAACGTAGCTGAACCACGAGGGAACAGTTACCATAGGTGCCACGGGGGAGGGGTGTACGAGGTCTTGGCTGGAGAGGCTATGTAACGGCGGAGGAGCGGCGAAACACAATCGGCTCGCTTTAGCCCCGGAAAAACAAGGGCTTCCCGGTGGCAGTAGCGGAAGCAGAGAGGGCGAGCAGAAGGAGCATGTAGCATTGCAGCATGTAGCCATGTAGGCATGCAGCATGCTACATGTAACTAGAAGCCACCTAGACTACTCCCACAGCTACTGCACTGACGGCATCCACACGCCCTGCGGGCAAAAATCACACACACACACCACCCACACAAACAACCTACACACACACCAGAGCCCCAGCCACACAAACAACACACAACACACAACTACCACACACACCACACCCCACACACACACACACAGATAGCAGCCAGTCAGCCAGCCACAAACACACATAACACACATCAGCACTCCAGCCCACCCACAGGACACACATACACGTAACCAACCAGACACCTTATGACACGGTTAGACAGACAGACAGACAGAACAGACAGACTGAGACAGCTAGACCACTAGAACCACAACCAACTCACAGACCAACCCACACACACAGTCCACCCAACCCCTCCATCCCGACCCAAAACCCACATAAACCCACACACAAACACACCACAACACCATACACATGACCCACCCACACACAGATCCACCCATACAATACCACACTACAAACCCACACAGGACAGACAGACAGACCAGATACCAGTACAAATGCCGTTCTTTCCTCAGCCAGGCAGGAAGGTTAGTACCACTTTTCCTTCTTGGGCTTTTAGGTATTGGCTGTGAAGATCTATCAGCGGAGATCAATGTGCTCTCAGTCATCCACACTTCTGCTCGATGTCTCCTGAGTCAGCTTCAGATTTTCTGTGGCCTGAAGGAGGGATGATTTCTCCTCTTCACGGTCGAGATTACTTCCAGCTGCAGCTCGTCTTCTTCAGAGCAGCCAGGAGGCAGTCACTCGCTAAGCTCTGCTCGTCAATCGAGCACATGGGGAGGTCTTGTTTTCTCGCTCTCTCCAGCGAGGGAGGATTTCTCCTGCTGCCAAGGACACGCTCACTCTCCAGCTGTGTTAACACTTCTTCTCAAGAGCAGCCATGAGGGCTTATTGTTGGTCCTGGGATCTCCCCTGGGCTCTATGGGAAGCTGGGATCTTTCCAGAATCTCCTTTGCCTCCTCCTTGACAGATGGCTCTCCAACGTCAAGTTGGTGGTGTACCTACCCATGAGCACATGTCTCTATTCTCAAAGCTGCAACTCTGAGTCGCCACAATAGTGGTAAGGGCGCTTCTCTCCTTCATCTGCTTAATGAGACTTTCAGGTCTCAGTAACGAAGGTCTGCAGGTCCAGATCTTTTTCGGTTTTTCGCAGCACGGTGCGATTTTTCCAGCTGGGTTTTCAGATGCTCTATTTCCCGGGTGGGGAGGGGACACGTTGAGTCAGAGCCTCAACCAGCTGGGTCTCTGGAAGCCTGGGATCTTTCCAGAATCTGCCTTTGCCCCATCTCCTGTTCTAAGGGGCTTCTTCATCTGCTCATTTGTCCTTCAGTCTGAGCTTGAGCCACTCTCCCGAAAGTTCAACTCTAGCTCACGTTGGTCTTACTACCTTGAGGTCTGTCTCTCTTTATGAAGCTCGATCTTCTGAGTCTCCACTTCCTTTTCAGGGCTACCTTCTCTCCTTGATCGCTCCAATCGGACCTCAGTCTTCAGTAACGAAGTACTGCAGTCAAGATCTTTCGTGGCTTTCGCAGCTGTTGCTGGTTTTGACCAGCTGGGATCTCAGATGCTCTATTTCCCCGGGTGGTGGAATGGGACACGTGAGCCAGAGCCTATCCAGCTGGGCTCTATGGGAAGCCTGGGATTTCAGAATCTCCTGCCTCCTTCTCTGTTCTCGAGAGCTTCCTCCACTTGCTCCATTTTCCTTCCGCCTGAGCTTGAGCGTCTGTCTCCTTTTGAAGCTCGATCTTCTGGTCTTCACTTCTTTTTCAGGGGCTCCTTCTCTCCTTGATCTGCCCAATTCGACTTCAGGTCTCAGTAATGAAGGTCTGAAGGTACCGCTGAAATGAACACTGCTCAAACACCTTTTGCTTTGCCCCCTGCTGTCAGCTCTCCCTTTATGTGGTATTT
>NC_045738.1:29526871-29540669 GCF_008692095.1 Etheostoma spectabile | reverse complement strand
AATGAAGGTATGCAGGGGGTCCGCTGAAATTGAACACTGCTGAAAACAACTTTTGCTTTAGCCCCTCTGTTAGCTTCTCCTTTACTGTGGTATTTTAAATAGATAGAACCAGAGTGATCACCCAGATATAAGGCATTGTACGCTCATAACTGGGCTTTATGTTGTTGTTTTTTTAACAAAAAAATGACTGTCTATGTTGTCGGACATGAAGCCTACAACACTATTACACTATTGCAAGTTATGACATAGTCAGATATTATTTTCACGTGAAAGTAGTGAAACTCCCTGTAGGGGTGCTCATGGTGTTAGCTGTGAAATGCCGGCTGTCTTCCTAGCCAAACGGGCGTTCAGTTGTTTTGAGTGCGCCCCTGCTGTCACGAAGTCAGAACTATCTTAATGTATAACGTGACTTTTGCGCAGAATTTGCCGCAGAGGGGTGTGGAATTGTTTGTACTCTGAGGAGAGGTGTGTTTGAGGAGCAGAGACCGTTTTGTACTCGGGGACAATTATAAATGAAAGTTTGAGTGCAACGTTTGGGGACAGTTGTAAAACAAGTTTATGTGTGGGTGTAACGTTGAAGACAGTTTGCAAAACAATTTATTTGTGTGCACACATTTTTTTGGTGTACAACTTTTGGCAGGAATCTACTCCATATAAAATGGAATTAAATGTAAATGTGCTGTATTTATAGTAGCTTTTCAGTGTAAAAATACTGCTCACAAGCGCTTTACATCTACAGGAACATTCACCATTCACACACATTCATACACTGTGCCGGGGCTGCCGACAAGGTGCCCCCTGCTCATCAGATAAACACTCACACACATTCACACTCCGATTGGCGCAGCACCAGGGGCAAGCTCGGGGTTCAGTGTCTTGCCCAAGGACACTCCACTTCACAATGACTGCGGGCCGGGGGATCGAACCACCAACTTCCGATGGCAGGCAACCCGCTCTACCACGAGCCACAGCCGCCCCAATTACAGGTTGTGTTGTCTGTATCAGATTTTGATCAAACCTTGATATATCAAGAAGTGTCCCAAAACAAGAACTGTAAAATATTTTGTCAAAGGTTAGACAGCAAGGCAAGTCTACTTAGACAGTGATTTATTTGAAAACTAACCATGTGTTTTGCTTCAATATCTGATCCTTCGCTATTTACAAAACACATTTTGGCTGGTCATAGCATTATGTCTTTTATGTGACAAAAACACTATAATAATTTTGAATATGTTTTGTATGAATTACGGTGGTTTAAGGGCTTGAAAAAGCTTTAAAATGGACCGAAATGGCTGAAAAGTGCTTGAATTGGCCTTGGACCGTGTTGATCTGAAATGGAGACAGGTTCAGCAATCTGCACGGATTATTTCCCTAATGTGTTTTCAGAACATTTCATAAAGTAAGAGATTGCGCCGAGAGCAACCCTCACTAGCGTGCAGTGCTGGGAAGCGGAGCGATCCGTGAAGTGAAATGTGGATTTGACACGTACCCCCCCCCCCATAAAATCCCAATTCTTACACATCAGTTTTTTTTAGTGATTTAAACGTGTTAATATTCTATTTTCTGTACATGCTAGGAGTTTCAGAGAGAATGCAAAAGACATCTACACCTTAGGAGAGGTAACGTAAAAACTCACTCTCAACTCACTTTAGTGTCACAATCAGTATAGTTAAGGACAGGCTTAAGGGACAAACACACAAATAAGAAAAGTCATATTTTAAGTGTGAGGGGGACTTTAATATTGTTGAGCTGTATGATGAAGAGTATTGATTTACTCTGTGGTCGGTTTTCCTCTCTAGGTGTTCAGTCAGTTGCGGGTTCGTGCTGGGCGGGGTCTCTGTGTCCCTCTACCTGGTGGAGGTGAGTCCGGCGTGTGATCGTCTCAGGTCCCAGAATCATGACCGGGCAGCAGCAGCGAGCGGCGCCGCTGAGGAGCGCGGCGTACCGGGGCTGCCGGTGTCCGGTAACGCCAACATGGAGGACGTCCCCACCAGGTACAGTGATGGGACCTGATTCACACAGGATGTTTGATTCTGGTTTCTTCATATAAGAAAGTCAAAACTTGGTTTATTATCTAGTCAGTTCCTCTTTTTCTTCCTCTCAGAGTCAGCATCTGGGTCGCGTCGCGACTTTCTTGACGCTTTTGACAATTATGCTTCTCTCAGAGTTTTTCAAAAAGTAACAAATGCATTCAAAGCGACTACACAATGTAGTGGATTTAGACAACGCACGCTGAGACAAGATATGATATTCAAAAGAATTTTAAATAATCTCAATTGAACTCAAGTTGACTCGATTGCCATTGTAAAGATGAGTCGCAACTCAATGATCATTCAGCACCATCAGTCACCTGGCGCGCGCAAGCCTGATGCAAGTGGCTTTGCTATCTTTTAAGCCGATCCGCGCCCATGTCGTTTGAATAGTAAAGCACCTGCGCCCACGGCGTTCCTGGGTCTTACAGGTTGCATGCTGGTTTTTTGGGTGATTGATATGTATTGACTTGCTTGTTACACCACACACACAAACCCACAGCACATACAAACATGCAAAAGAAAATAAAAGATAGACCGGTGCCAATTCTCCCTTCAATAGCAATGCGTTCAAAGGTACAAACGCGCCTGGCTTTAAAGGGAATGGAGAGAGGACATCTGATGGCTTTTAAAGGGACAGGGTAGAGGACCTCTGAGGCTTGTGAAGGGGCTGGCTCGGCTCCAGTGGTAGAGCGGTGGCGCCAATTGGAGGTTGGTTGTTCGATCCTGGCCCTGCAGTCCAGTCGAAGTGTCCTTGGGCAGACACACTGAACCCCAAGTTGCCCACGTGCTGCGCCATTGGAGTGTGAAATGTGTGTCAGTGTGTATCTTGATGAGCAGGTGGCACTTGACGCCAGCGCCACAGTTATGATGTGTGTGAATGGTGAATGGTTGTACCCAAAAGTACGCAAAGCTTTAGTGCGTAACGTTTGATATAAGAAGCCCAGATAACATTCAAGCCATTGCACTGAGACGTGAGTTGCGTGCAGCTCACACAACTCTCTCTGACAGTGTTGGTGTATTATATGAATTCCTCATAGGGGCAACAGAAACTACGCCTATAGCTTTAAGTATACACAATTAGACATAAATTCTTTTGCTGCATAATATTAACCTATTGTATTTTTGTTATAAGCAGAGTGTTGATTGTTATACTAATGGCATTGACTCATGTATTATTATAATTGCATGTTTCCCCTTGAGAGAAATTGTGGTGACATAACTCTAGTTACTGTAGGATTGTTTATCTGCTGCCAGTGGCACCCCCGGGTGACATCTCCCTCAAGCACTGTGAAAAAGTCCACTGGAGAATACTAACCCAACACAGGGTTATATGTGCCCAAATATAATTCTGCACTGACGTTGGAACACTGGTGTTGTTCAAAGTGTTTTAAATTCAATTCAATTCAATTTATTTATAGTATCAATTCATAACACAGAGTGTATCTCAAGACACTTTACAGATAGACCACATCCAGACATTTACAAGGACCCAACAGTTCAGTAGTTTTCCTCCAGAGCAAGGAACAACAGTGCAACAGTGGCGGGAAAACTTCCTAATTTCAGTTTGAGCGAGATGAGTGAATAGAAAGGATCGGTGGAGTCGCCAGTGTTTAATGACTCATTCCACTGTACCAAACATGGAAGTTTGCTTCTTTTGCAATATGTTGCTCTCAATTAAGATCTTCCCCTCAAGCAATGTTTCTAAATAAATACAGGCCCACCTAAATATTGTGCAACCTCATTGATGACTTCACTGAACTGCTGTCTATAATCTGTATTAACTTTGATTGGGAATCATTGGGGTGATTTCAACCATTCATGTTGACAACCCCCAGGACAGGGGGACCAAGAACTGTGTTGTGTTTTTGAGAGCTATGGACTGACTCAGCAGGTGACAGAGCCCACGCACATAAGGGACACACTTGGACTTGATTGTCTCAAAGGGTCTAACATTTCAAGGTTGGTGGGTGACTGACGTTGGGGTAGTGGAAAATAACCAAAAATAGAAAAAAATAGTTTGTAGCAGTTCTTTGTAGTAGTTCATGGCATAGCAGGGCACGTGATCGGCATTACAAGGCACAGCAGACGTGCAGGGCACCGCAGTAGGTGAGCAGATGAACATGGCACCACAGGATTTTTAGCGGACCCTGGCGACAGCGGCGTACCATGATTTTGGAGCCCATCCCTGATCCGAGGGAACATGCTGGGGAACAAAGAACATAAGAACTGGGGAATGATCTCCCCAGAGCTAGGTTGTAACAGGAATCTCTGGGACATGGCTGCACTAACATGGAAAGATAGAAGATAGAGGAAAGAGGAGCTCAGTGTGTACAAGGAGGTCCCCAGCGTTAAAACTATTACAGCCAAAACCAAGAGAGAAGGGTAAGAGAGGAGCCTGGATGGCTAGAACTCCCCAACGGATCGGGCTGATTACCAAGTCTCCCTTTTGTTTTATTATATCCTTGATTATATGATGGATAAATCTGACACAATATGACGAGAAGCAGGTGGGCGGGTTAGGCGGACGTGCGACTCCTCCACCCCTACAATCATTCAATTGTATGCCCTACACTATAAGAAAACAGCCAGCTACTGAGCAGAGAACGCGGACTCACCATTTTCATGTCATTGGAACATGACGGATATGTTGTTTTAACCCAAATGAAGGAGTGAACATACAGACACCTGTATTAAATGAAGAGAACAGTTTATCTCTAATTTTTAGAGAGATGATTGTGCCCTTCTCTAATACTGTAGTTTTGCATTGCCAGACCTTCTCCAAACGCTGCGTAGGGGGGTCTGGCTAGCCCACAGATTCTGGGATATGAGTGAAAAACATGCTCTGTCCATGGCATTTTCTTAAAACAATCACAACTGTCCTGGGCGGTCTAAATGGCGGACGGCAGAGCACGGTGGCCGCTGCAAAAAAAAGCTAGGAAGGAAATGGTTTTGGTGGGACATGTGTACCTTCAAACGTTGTTTTTAGTTCAAACTCAGATTGGACAGATGTCTAGCTAGCTGTCCTGGGATTTACCCTGCGAGATCCGAACACGGTAACTATAGTCACTCCATGACTCATTGGAGTTAGGACGCCACACACAAAGAAAGAGGAGAAGTGATAGAGGCAGCAGATTGGCTGGAAAAGAGGGACATCCGGCAGATCTTCTTACAAGCCCGGAAATTGAAAACATTGTCCTTTAGAATAATCGTAGTGAGTGGCAGTATGATACTGCTTCGAAAAGAACTACAACACTTTGAACCATGTACCGAAATTGAAAAGGTGGAACGGGAAACAAACATATACGGCTGGACACCATCAAGAAAGATGCTCAAAGGCAGAAAGAAATCATTTATGATCTGGACGAAACATGACTCTTCAAAGCGATCTTTAGTCTTGAATGAATCACCGATGGGTTCGCAGCGGAACCACAACACGGTAACCATCCAGGGCTGCCACCTGCAACCAGCAAACGTTGTGTTGTACGCCGGTCATCGAGCGTTCCCTCTGAATAACTTTTGTCTGTAATTGGGAGGTTGGAGCAAAAAAAATAACCAGGCCTCCGTCCAAAAAAGTGTGGACAAATAATGTGCTTGAAAACATCTAGTGTTCTGTCCACATACTCCCTTCCCGTCTTTCATAGATACAAAAGCACACCAACTTTTGTGCCATATTTTCCCACACATCCTGGGTTGCAAGCACTCTGTTACTCAAAACCCAATACCCAAATTCATCAATCTTATTTAAAAAATTATATGACTATCCATTGGTAGTATACGTGTGTGTAAAATAATCTAAAAGCATTCCGGTATACTACTTGTGGGGATAATCGCGAGGCAGCCTGGCTCTTCAAACAGGCCGACCCGGGTCGCGTTACTGAAGCGTCTCGTAAGAACCCAGTTTCAAACAATTCCTTAAGGGTTCAGTGCTTCACCCAAAAATGTTAATTTGCCCTTCACTATACCCGGGGGCCATGCGGGGGATTCACTTACCATTCCAACTGAAAGAAACGCGACCCCAGCTCCTGCTGACTCACTATAGTCAGCTGATACAATTTGTTGCAGCAGCTATTTTAACTTGCCAAAATCTTTCTGCCCTAACATACATACCGCATACCCAAACATGTTCCTTTTGTGTGTCTCTGTATTGTGTTTTTAGCATCCCAAAAAAAGAGCACAAAAACTTGGTAAATATCCCCAACTCGTTGGTTTACAGGTTGACGATCAATCGGTTGCAATAAAGTTAGGATGAAGTGGATTGGATTACTCAAAAAGTTGGACAATGCCAGGTCTAGGGGTTCCAGTGTAGAGTCATGAAAGGGAGTAAACTGAACACATTTTATTGACAGGTCTTAGTTAAGACAAAAAAAACCTTTATTGCACTAAATTTTAAAGAAGTTACAAAAGATTTTTAAATTAAAAATAGAAAATAGTACAAAATATACATACACAAATACGAACTTTTAGAAGACATTTTTTGACTAAACCAAACAGAATCAATTTAAAAATCTCTCCACCTGACTGCTACTTTTTTCCCGTCCCCGGTAACAATTGACTTTTAGAGTGTTGATAGCGCCAACATATTTTCACATGTTTAAATCGGCGGCAACGTTGGGTTTATTCAGACAAAAACTAGCGGTTATGATGGTGGGTAAAGTGGAAAGTAAAACCACACTGGCTTTTTCATGGTTTATGTCGTTTCGTTCGACTTGAATTAAGATTATTTTAATATGCCTAAAAATTACTCTTAATTTACATGGAGGTACTGGTGGGTTTAGCAAACGCAATTTGGCAGTGATTTATGTTAAAAAAATATCTTACTCTTGAAAACAGAAAGGGCGCACTCCTTAGGGAATCCTTTCCCAATGTTGTCAGACCACCTTATTAAAATTATAATCAGAGCCGTCAGTGGCCAAAAAACAAGCACTTTTGATGAAGTTAAATACAAGCTGAACAAGCCACGCCTGTGAACTTACTTGTAGCTTGTTTCTGCTTCCCGAGTGCATGGCGATTCTTGTGACCACAAGCTGACATTATGTTGACATTTCAACCCCCCGCGCCCCTGTGCCAGCTATAAAAATTGAAGAAACCAACTACAAATAAGAGAGGGATTGTCACTTGCTCCTGGACTCAGTCCTATCTGGTGTAGCCGGTTTAAAAGATACATAACGCGAGAATCTGCTCGGCGAAAAGGTCTGCATATGTTCAATGTAGCATAGCATTTAGCTCTTCAAATAACGCATCAGTCAAACTGGAATGTGCTTTTAACTTATCATGGGTGAGGGGGTCCGGAGTGGGAGGACACTCCCTTGTCTTTTGGAGAGTATTAGGATGTCCAGGATGAGGGCCAGCCGCCAGACGGAAAGCAGCCAACTCTATGCTGTGTCCTGAGCCAAAACGTTTCCAGTTCTCCGCCTATACTGATGATCAGCTCGGACGTCGCCCACGACCCACCATCACTGCAGGGAAAGGGTAGGGGCAGTAGAGTTACGATCTAAAGTAGGTAGTCTCGCATGGCCAGACCTTCCTCCACAGCGCTGCGGCGGAGGGTTCTGGATAGTCACACAGCATTCTGCGGATGGGAAAAAGTGTTCTGGTTTATTAGACTTTTTTTTTAACAAATAACAATCGTCTTGGGTAGCACTAAGCACGCACAGAGTCCATGGTGCAAAAATTAGGCTCGGAAGGAACATGTCTACAATCAAAAGTTATTGTGTCATGAACCCCACGAAACTAGAGGGAAAGATAGTGAGGAGCAAGGTAACAAGAGTCCTCCAGGAAATCAAAAGGAGTCTTAAAAAGTCGCCAACACAAAGACGAGAATGTGGTAAGGAATCCAAGTATAGGCTTTTAAGGGGGTTAAAACATCTGGCTTTCAATTAATAATGAAAGGACAGTAGCAGGTAGTGCAACAACAATCTCATCTCTAGATTTTCTTTTATCTTGAGGAACCCCCAACAATGCTCCAAAACGACCCCATTTCGATAAAGCAGCAGCAATCACGGGTTAAAAAGTAAAGTTGGGCGGGCTTGGGGCCATGAAACACATTATAAAACTGTAGGGGGGGAATCTTCAACTGGTCTCGTAGAGATTCAGTTCGGATTAGGATTTACCCTTTCACCATATCCATTACCATTATTATAAATAGCTACACATGGTTTTTCATCACACAAATTTGAAAGCAGTCAGATATGAGATACACACAACAACACAAACCATTTATTGTATTGATATTAAAAAAGACACTCCCTGAACAGAGTCTCAACACAGCAGACAACAGTGACAGAAAATAAAAAAAGCCGCGGCGATAAAAATCAAGAACATCCGGAGCAATAATCTGTGAGGGTTCGTCACTGACACGTGCAGAACTTATCGAAGGGTGCACGGATGCAAAGATCATTTCACCCCTAATAAAACAGTATGGTATGTGCCGATTTGTACCACTGCTGTGCCAGATCTTTCTCTCTGTGTTGGTGTCTGAGCTCTCTGTTGAGGATCGTCTCTCAAGGCACACAGGAGTTTCACCTCGGGCTCTGAGTTCTTTAGCGTCCTTCAGTCCTTAAGCAGTCTGGTCAGCTACCACACACAAGCAGTGAGAGCAGTGTAACTTTTTAATGTGGCGTAATGTCCGAGAGAGAAAACACAAAGAGAGACAAGACGGATCAGAAGTGTATGCTCAAGAACAGCTTAAGGATGTAAAAAGTTGATCAAGCTAAATCGTGCTGTATACAGGCGTTTGTACTGCATAGAGGAGTTTTTGCGCCCCAAAAGAGGTTTTTTGCCAGCACAAAAGGAAAATCCCCAGTGCAGAGAGAAAAACAAATAGCACTTCAAATCTTGAATGTGTTTCAGAGAAATTGACCAAACAATGCTTGAACAAGCAGAACATAATGAAATAGGAGCGGGATCTCAGCCGACCGCTGATTCTTAGGCCGTTGTTGTTGACTGGGGTTTATTTACTCAAGATAATATTAGAGTTTAGTTTATCAAATTTCAAAACACAGGCAACCAAAACATAGAAATAGGTTCAGGTTGAAAAAAGCAGTAGTTACCCTTTAAACTTTGGGATTAATGTTTCAGGTATACCCCTCTCTCCATTTACAGACTCCGCTACACTTTTGTCCGTCAAAATAAAATGAAAATAAATGAATTGACTCCCCACATGGCTTCTGCAGAGCGTCCATCTGGGCCGGGAATTTGCAAGTAGTATTTTAGCGCGCTTGAAATCTTTACAGCTGTCTTGTAATGTCTTCATCATATCTGCAGGACAAATGTGAAAGTTAAAGCAACAGGATAATGTCAGGACGTCCTGGTGGACATACCGACTGTTGGGAGCAGCGGTCTTCCTCACTTTTTAATACGACTTAGAGCGCCACCCCAAGACGTTTTGAGCAACAGCTATAGGCAACTTTGATGTAAATCACGTTAGCATCAAGCTAGCCAAAATAATAACGACTTTCTCAGATCTAATAATTGTACAACAAGTTTGCCGTAAAAGCTTGGGGAGTGGTATTTATGACATTATTTAGGTATGATATGCTATAAGTTTCAAACATTTTAGGACCACAGATATGGTTCAAAAGAAGTCCAAAATAAGTGAAATTGCATTTGTTTTTCTGGACAGGAGCAGCCCTAACCACAGCCCCCCCCCCCCACTAAACATATGCACCTAGGTCTCCCACAACCTAAGGAAAGCACTGGTTTAGGAGCCAATACCGATTGAGTGTTGAGCTTATTGGCCAGCCAGCAACCTTCGAGGACTGACGTGTTCCAGGGCCCATGGGCGGCCCGCAGCTGGTATAACAACCGGAGGTGCTCCGCTTTCAGGGAGGATAGCGGCTATGAGAATGCTCCTTTAGCCTAATAAACACATAACATGAAATTCAAGCACAGCATGATCGCAGAAAATGTCAATTATTTAACTACCCGTTGCAGTTGTTTAACCGTAATTAAAAGGCTAACATTAGCTAAGGTCTTAAGGGGTGTAGGTAAGTGTGCTTTGTCTTTAGCTATCCAAATTGCGGGGGACCTGTTGTGCTAAGCATGCTAATGGTGGCATGGGACTATTCCCATTCAGAAAACTGTATGAGGGGGATTTAAATTATAACAAGTGTTTTATGATAATAAGATGGCGTGGTCTACTTCATAGACTGTGTTACCAGCAAATTCTCTGGGTCACTTGACAGTGATTATAACAAAAAAAGAGTGTAATGAATTTTAACTTTATTTGTCTAACCCTTGTGTTGTCCTCCCATCAAAATTGGAACATCAACTTTTGTTGATGCTTTTATCGATGTTTTTTTAACTTTCCTTAAGTGTTTTTTTTAAAGTTTTGTCCTTTTTGACGTTTTCAACACTATGAACTTCAGTTACTACCTCTTTATTAGGAAATTAACTAAGTTTGCGTTTTAGAAAAGCAGAAGAAATAGGAATTATTTAGACCAGGGATAAACAGTGGAATATGTCAACTTTAAATCAACAACTATTTGGAAACCACATCAATTTTTTGCTATTAAAATGAATAAGACACCCCCAAAAAAGAATTGAAAGTAGAGATGTCTTTGCCCCAAAGAGCGTTGGTGTTGAAATCAATCATGGTATTTTGGAAGCGTAGTAAAAAGAACAGTAATATAGGAAAAGGCGTGAATTTGCCCCGGAGAGAGGACTCAACAACTAGAGGCGTTAAAAAAAGTATATTTTTGGAATGTTGGACATAGACAGTATATTGTAGCAGTCCGATTTTTCTGAGACAATTCATCTGGTACAGCAAAAACACAAAACAGCGTCTACGGGATACGGCCACGTGCTGCTCGAACTGCCAAGCTCCTCTCGTGGCGCGTACAGCATCCCCCCCCCCCGCGCCGTTTAGCGCCTCCTCCCTCCCGCTCAGCAGCTCCAGACGCTCAGACGCGGCTCAGGGAGCCTCTTTCTCCGCAGACCTCAGAGATATGATGCCTGTCAAAAACATGCAACCAATTAGAAAATCTGGTGGAATGGATAGGAATTCATATTTTATCATGTGTCCACGCATAAAAGAAAATATGCCCACCAAAGGCGACGACGACACCATGATTTACTAGCAAGGGACCAGTGAAAAGAACCGCAACAAAAAATACATATATTAAACAATTAAAAACTCTTCCATGTTCCCTGCTGTAGAGACAAAGATTGGTAAATCAATTGAAACAAACACGTCCATTGTCGTCATCATGAGCACACCAAAACGTTTCAGATTTTGAACAGACATTTCCTTTGTAAGACATAGGGGCTCTTGAAATTATCAACGTAAGGACATTACGAAAGAAATTCATTCCCGAATTTTACTAGTATCAATCGTTTGCTTAATGCCCAGCTATGGCTGGCCGAGCTGAGGCTCCAACAGGCAATGATACAGTACATAGGCCATCCAATGCAAATCAGTATGTACGGGGGACGGAGTGCAAATGAGTTAAAAACACATGATTATACATCATGATAAAAAACAAAGGCAGGAAACTAGCCAAACGTTTTCTTCCCCTGCCTTAATGTTAAAATGTTAAAACAAGGAAAGAAAGACAACACACGCAAGAGCCAGAAGCACAAAACAACACAAAAGATTCCCACAAAACAAAGACACCAAAGCACGAACAGAACATGTGATCGCGGTAAAACAGCATAGAGTTGAGATAGAAAAGACCCAGATGTTGAAAAAAATAAAGGCTGTTCGGGAATATTCATTACTCTATAGTCACTACGCACACAGAGGAAGAAAGCCATCTCGAAACAGGACGTCCACCTACATACCTGTAAAGACAGGTGGCTCGCGGAGGTCTTAAGGCATAATGAGCAGAGGGGAAGGTTGCCTACCATCAATGTGTCCCTCAGGCACAGCGGGACAGAGGTTTGGCTGAGCCATGGGCTGTCGTTTAGTCTCCGCGGAACGGGTTTTATGAGCGTGGGTTGGGAAGGACGCCCACGATCTTCTGCTCATTCTTCATGTCTCGCCAGCAGTGCTGCACAGCTCTGTATGGTCTTTGTCTGGAGGGAGGTCGTTGTAAGCACGCTCTATCCCGGGCGCCTAAACGCTGCACGCCTGGACGCTGGTGACGGCCTGGATTGGTTGGGTTCTGTAAACGATTTGAAGAGCATGGTTTTTTGCTAATACATAGAGAACAGTTATATTAAAGCAGGATGTACCGTGTCCAGAGCAAAGGCTCTCACATTTCTGTAGGTTGTTAGTACATTACGGGCGAGTTATATACGAACGACGTTCATTCCCGGGATTGTCAGGTGCTGGGGGAATTTTGATTAAGTAACTTTTTGGCAGACGTCTGTCACCTGTACGTCTTCTTTGATGGGGTCTCTAAATCCAGTGTGGATTTCTGAGGGACGTGAATGGTTAAACTGCCCTCGCGTGGGAACTGCTAACCGCATCGGAACATTGTTCAACGGGGAGTGTCTGTTGCGGTGGCAGACTAAAGGAACACAAGAAAGCTTGTAGACAGTTCCACCAAACACTAGATCATGAGGCTATTCTTGCGCTGAGGAACGCTAGCACCATCCGGCGCCTAGACACGCACCGCCCCAACGGATGACTGTGATTTATTTCCAAAGGAAAAGCACAATAAAACTCAGGCGACGGCACTTTCTACCATCTGGGCCGTTGTTGTGTGCTACCCAGACGGCATTCCAGTGCGCGCGAGCGCACCTTAAATGAGTAAAAGTAGTCCAGAGAGAGGTTAGGAATTGCCGACCCACATATCGCGAGGAGAAGATGGCAGCACCTTTATTTTAAACATTAAGTTACGGAGCAACATATAACGCCTACTTTAGATCTAGTTCGGAATTTGGAAGGAGTACACCGTGCATCATTCCAAGAAGTGATGCTTATGTGTTGTTGTTGGTTTTAAAGATTAGTTTGGGCGTCGCCCGTTATTTGACAGCAGGTGAGGAAAAAGAGCGGGACGAAGGGGAGGAAGGGGAAAAAGACATTGCAGGGAATCGTCACAGGTCGGATGAACCTCTGCGTTGAGCATAATCTCAAAAGTACCAGTGTGGCCTGCTCTAACCACATGAGCCAACACGGCAACATGTTGGGGCCTTATTATAGATGATAGGTGGCTATCAGTTGTACATAAGCTAAATAGATAGAACCAGAGTGGATACCCAGATAAAGGCATTGTTAACAGCTCATAATTCGGGCTTTATGTTGTTGTTTTTTAACAAAAAAATGACTGTCTATTGTTGTAGGCACTTGAAGCCTACAACACTATTTTACACTATCTGCATAGTTATGACATAGTCAGATATTCATTTTTCACCGTGAAAGTTAGGAAACTCCACGTGTAGGGTGCTCTCTGGTGTTAGCGTGTGCAAGCCGGCTGTCTTCCTCAGCCAACGGGCGTTCAGTTGTTTTGAGTGCTGCTCCCGCGCTGTCACGAAGTAGAAATCTCTTAATGTATAACGTGACTTTTGAGACAGAACTTTGCCGCAGAGGGGTGTGGAATGTTCATTACCTGAGGAGAGGATGTGTTTGAGAGAGCAGAGACCGTTTTGTACTCGGGGGACAATTATAAATGAAAGTTTGAGTTGCAACGTTTGGGGACAGTTGTAAAACAAGTTTGATGTGTGTGTAACGTTGAAGGACAGTTTTGCAAAACAATGTTATTTGTGTGCCACACATTTTTTTGTGTACAACCTTTTGGCAGGAATCTAACTCCATATAAAATGGAATTAAATGTAAATGTGCTGTATTTATATAGCGCTTTTCCAGTCTTAACAACTGCTCA
>NC_045738.1:29526551-29526658 GCF_008692095.1 Etheostoma spectabile | reverse complement strand
ACCAACCTTCCGATTGGCAGGCAACCGCTCTACCACTGAGCCACAGCCGCCCCAATTACAGGTTGTTGTTGTTACTGTCTCAGATTTTGATCAAACCTTGTATATAT
>NC_045738.1:29526301-29526541 GCF_008692095.1 Etheostoma spectabile | reverse complement strand
TCCCAAAACCAAGACCTGTAAAATATTTCTGTTCAAAGGTTAGACAGCAAGCAAAGTCTACTTAGACAGTGATTTATTTTGAAAATAAACCATGTGTTTTGCTTCAATATCTGATCCTTCTGCTATTACAAAACACAATTTTGGCTGTTCATAGCATTATGTCTTTTAATGTGACAAAAACACTATATAATAATTTTGACTATGTTTTGGTATGTAATTTACGGTGGTTTAAGGTGCTGG
>NC_045738.1:29526088-29526291 GCF_008692095.1 Etheostoma spectabile | reverse complement strand
AAAGCTTTAAAATGGACCCTGAAAGTGCTTGAAAAGTGCTTGAATTGGCCCTTGGACCGTTGTTGATCTGAAATGGAGACAGGTTCAGCAACTGCACGGCTTATTTCTCCCCTAATGTGTTTTCAGAAACTATTTCCATAAAGTAAGAGATTGCGCGAGAGCAAGCCTCACTAGCGTGCAGTGCTGGGAAGCGGAGCGATCCG
>NC_045738.1:29525776-29526078 GCF_008692095.1 Etheostoma spectabile | reverse complement strand
GATTTGGACACGTACCCCCCCCCCCCATAAAATCCCAATTCTTACACATCAGTTTTTGTAGTGATTAAACGTGTTAATTATTCTATTTTCTGTACATGTATAGGAGGTTTCAGAGAGAAATGCAAAGACATCTCCACCTTTAGGAGAGGAACGTAAAAACTCATCTCAACTCATCTTTAGTGTCACAATTCAGTATAGTTAAGGACAGGCATTAAGGGGACAAACAATACAAATAAGAAAAGCATATTTTAGTGTTGAGGGGGACTTTAATATTTGTTGAGCTGTATGATGAAGTATTGATT
>NC_045738.1:29525670-29525766 GCF_008692095.1 Etheostoma spectabile | reverse complement strand
TCGGTTTTCTCTCTCTAGGTGTTCAGTCAGTTGCGGTCCGTGCTGGGCGGGGTCTCTGTGTCCCTCTACCTGGTGGAGGTGAGTCCGGCGCTGAGT
>NC_045738.1:29525303-29525660 GCF_008692095.1 Etheostoma spectabile | reverse complement strand
TCAGGCCCAGAATCTGACCGGGAGCAGCAGCCAGGAGGCGCACGCTGAGGATGAGCCGGCGTACCGCCGGGCTGCCGGTGTCCGGTACCGCCACCTGGAGGACGTCCCCACAGGTACAGCTGATGGGACCTGCTTCCCACAGGATGTCTTTGATTCTGTTTCTTCATATAAGAAAGTCAAACTTGGGTTAATTATCTTAGTCAGTTCCTCTTTTTTCTTCTCTCAGGATTCAGCATCTTTGTCGCTCGCGACTTCTTTGACGCTTTTTGACATTATTGCTTCTTCTCAGAGTTTTTCAAAAATAACAAAATGCATTTCAAAGCGCTCCACAATGTAGTGGATTTAGAGACTAACGCA
>NC_045738.1:29524776-29525293 GCF_008692095.1 Etheostoma spectabile | reverse complement strand
AGATATGGATATTCAAAAGAATTTTAAAATAATATCAATTGACTCAAGTTGACTCGATGCCATTGTAAAAGAGAGTCGCATCTCAATGATCATTCAGGCCCCATCATGCACCTGGCGCGCGCAAAGCCTGATGCAAGTGTCTTTGCTATTTTAAGACCGTCCAGCGCCCATGTCGTTGAAATAGTAAATGCACCTGCGCCCACGGGCGTCCTGGTCTTACAGGTGCATTCTGGGTGTATTGATATTGTATTGACTATGCTTGTTACACACACACACAAACACACGCACATACACACATGCAAAAGATACATATAAAAGTATGACGGTGCCAATTCTCCCTTCATAATAGCAATGCGTCAAAGGTACAAACGCGCCTGGCTTTTAAAGGGAATGGGAGAGGACCTCTGATTGGCTTTTAAAGGGAATGGTAGAGGACCTCTGATTGGCTTTTGAAGGGGCGGCTGCTCAGTGGTAGAGCGGTTGGCTGCCAATTGGAAGGTTGGTGGTTCGATCCCTG
>NC_045738.1:29522485-29524766 GCF_008692095.1 Etheostoma spectabile | reverse complement strand
GCAGTCCCATGTCGAAGTGTCCTTGGGCAGACACTGAACCCCAAGTTGCCCCGATGCTGCGCCATTGGAGTGTAAATGTGTGTCAGTGTGTATCTGATGAGCAGGTGGCACCTTGTACGCCAGGCCACAGTGTATGAATGTGTGTGAATGGTGAATGGTTCCTGTACCAAAAGTACGCAAAGCTTTAGTGCGTAACGTTTTGATATTAATGAACGCCAGATAACATTCAAGCCATTGCCTGAGACTGAGTTGCTGCAGCTCCACACAACTCTCTCTGACAGTGTTGGTGTCATTACTTAGAATTCCTCATAGGGGCAACAGAAACTACGCACTATAGCTTTAAGTATACACAATTAGAAAATAATTTCTTTTGCTGCATAATATTATACCTATTGTATTTTTCTGCTTTATAGCAGAGTGTTGATTGTTATACTATGCATTGCTCATGTATTTATTATAATTGCATGTTTCCCCTTGAGAGAAATTGTGGTGACATAACTCTAGTTACTGTAGGATTGGTTTAATCTGCTGCCGTGGACCCCCGGGTGACAATCTCCCTCAAGCACTGTGAAAAAGTCACTGGAGAAATACTAACCCAACACAGGGTTATATGTGCCCAAAATAAATTCTGCACTGACGTTGGAACACTGGTGTTGTTCAAGTGTTTTAAATTCAATTCAATTCAATTTTATTTATAGTATCAATTCATAACAAGAGTTATCTCAAGACACTTTACAGATAGACCACACTCCAGAATTTACAAGGACCCAACAGTTCTAGTAGTTTCCTCCAGAGCAAGCAACAGTGCAACAGTGGCGAGGAAAAACTTCCTAATTTCAGTTTTATGAGCGAGAATAGAGTGAATAAAAAGGAGGTGAGTCGCCATTTTGTTTAATGACCATTCCCTGTACGCAAATTGCTATGGAAGTTTTGCTTCTTTTGAATATGTTTCTCTCAATTAAGATTTCCCCTCAAGCATGTTTCTAAATATCTACAGGCCACCTAAATATTGTGCAACCTTCATTGATGACTTCACTGAACTGCTGTCTATAACTCGTATTAACTTTGATTGTGTAATCATTGCGGGTGATTTCAACATTCTGTGACAACCCCCAGGACAGGGGGACCAAAGAACTGTGTTGTTTTTGGAGAGCTATGGACTGACCAGCATGTGACAGAGCCCACGCACAAAGGGACACACTGCTGACTTGATTGTCTCAAAGGGTCTGAACATTTTCAAGGTTGTGGTGACTGACGTTGGGTTAGTGGAAATAACAAAATAGAAAAATAGTTTGTAGCAGTTCTTTGTAGTAGTTCATGGCATAGCAGGGCACTGTGCGCATTACAAGGCACAGCAGGACGTAGCAGGGCACCGCAGAGTGTACAGATGAACATGGCACCACAGGATGTTTAGCGGACCATGGCGACAGCTGCTACCATGTTTGGAGCCTCCCTGATCCGAGGGAACATGCGGGGAAAAAAGAACATAAGAACTGGGGAATGACTCCCCAGAGCTAGGTTAGTACAGGCATTTCTGGGACATGGATGCACTAAATGGAAAGATAGAAGATAGAGGAAAGAGAGGCTCAGTGTGTTAAGGATGTCCCACTGTCTAAAACTATTACAGCAAAACCAAGAGAGACAGGGTAAGAGAGGAGCCTGGTAGGTAAGAACTCTCCCCAACCGGATCGGGCTGTATACCAAGTCTCCCTTTAGTTTTATTATTCCTATTATATGATGGTAATCTGACAACTATGACGAGAAGGCAGGTGGGCGGGGTATGCTGCCGCTGCGACTCCTCACTCCCTAACAATATTCAATTCTATGCCCTAACTATAAGAAAACAGCAGCTACTGAGCAGAGAACGCTGGACTCACCATTTTCATGTCATTGGAACATGACGGATATGTTGTTTTAACCACAAATGAAGGAGTGAACATACAGTACACCTGTATTAAATGAAGAAACAGTTATCTCCTAATTTTTTAGAGAGATGATTTGGCCACTTCTCTAATACTGTAGTTTTGCATTGCCAGACCTTCCTCCACAACGCTGCGTAGGGGGGTCTGGCTAGTCCACACAGCATTCTGGGATATGAGAAAAACATGCTCTGGTTCATTGGCATTTCTTTAAACCAATCACAACTGTCCTGGGCGGTGCTAAATGCCGGACGGAGCCACGGTGCCGCTGCAAAACAGCCTCAGGAAGGAACTTGTTTTGGTGGGACATGTGTACGTTCAAAAGTTGTTTTAGTTCAAACTCAGATTGGACAGATAGTCTA
>NC_045738.1:29501853-29522475 GCF_008692095.1 Etheostoma spectabile | reverse complement strand
TGGATTTACCCTGCAGAGATCCTGAGAGCAGGTAACTATAGTCCCCATGAATCCATTGGAGTTTAGGACGCCAACACAAAGAAAGAGGAAGGTGAAGGACATTGGCTGAAAAGAGGGACATCCGGCAGATCTTTTACAAGCCCGGAAATGAAACATTGTCCTTATAGACTAATCTGTAGTGATGGCAGTCTGATACGTGCTTCAAACCATTAACTACAATTCAATTTGAACCACTGCTCCGATTGGAAGTTTGCTTTGGTACGGAAAAATCACGTGACACATGACGTCCGAAGCAGCAGCTGCTTCAGTCTCTGAATGAATCAGCCGAGTGGTTCGCAGCGGGAACCACAACACGGGAACCAGTCAGGTGCTGCCACTGCAACCGGCAAAACTGTTTTTATGTACGCCGGCGTCATCCGTTCCCTCTGAACTAACTTTTTCTGAATGTGGAGAGGTTGTGAGCAAAAAAATAAACAGGCTCCGTCCAAAAAAGTGTGGAAAAAATAATGTTGCTTGATAAAAATCTGAGTGTTCCTTGTCCCACATACCCCCCCCGTTTCATAGATACAAAAGCACACTCAACTTTTGTGCCATATTTTCCCAGCACATCCTGTGTTTACCCAAGCACTCTTTCCCCAAAACCCAATACCCAAATTCATCAATCTTTATTTAAAAAATTAATGATATCCCATTGTTAGTATACGTGTGTGTAACTAATCTAAAAGCCTCCGGTCTACTATCTTGTGGGGATAATCTCGATGCAGCCTTGGCTCTTCACCAGGCGAGGTCGCTGTTACTGAAGCTTCTCGTAATGAACCCATTTTCAAAACAATTCCTCTAAGTGGTTCAGTGCTTCACCAAAGCTTAATTTGCCCTTCACTACTAACCGGGGGTCATGCAGGGGATTACTTACTCATCCAACTGAAAGAAACGCGACCCCCACGCTCCTGCTGCTCCTATAGTCATCTGATAAATTTGGTGCAGCAGCTATTTGTCTAAATTGCCAAAATTCTTTCTGCCCTAAAATACATGTACCCGCATACCCAAACATGCTTTCTTTTAGTGGTGTCTCTGTCATTTTGTTTTTAGCATCCAAAAAAAGAGCAAAACCTTGGTAAATATCCCCCCAACTCGTTGGTACAGTGTTGACAGAATCAATCTTTGCATTAAAGTTAGGATGAAGTGGATTGGATTACTTCAAAAGTTGACAATGCCAGGTCTGGGGTTCCAGTGTAGAGTACATGAAAGGAGTAACTGAACACATTTTATTGCAGTTAAGACAAAAAAACATTTATTTCACTACATTTTAAATAAGTTACAAAGATTTAAATTAAAAATAGAAAATAGCTACAAAATATACATACACAAATAAGAAACTTTTATGAAGACATTTTTTTGCACTAAACCCACCAGACTCAATTTAAAAAAACAATACTTTTAGCGTGTATAGCGCCAACATATTTTCACATGTTAAATCGGTAAACTTTGTGTTTATTTCAACAAAAACTAGAGTTGTGATGGTTGGTAAAGTGGAAAGACAACCCACACTGGCTTTTCATGGTTTTATTTCGTTTCAGTCGACTTTGAATTAAGTATATTTTACTATGCTAAAATTACTCTTAATTTACATGGAGTCTGGTGGGTTTAGCAAACGCAATTTTGCAGATGATTTTATGTTTAAAAAAAACTATCTTACTCTTTAACAGAAAGGTCGACCTCCTTAGAAATCCTTTCCCTAATGTTGTCAGACACTTATTAAAATTATTAATCAGAGCCTGTCAGTGGCAAAACAAGCACTTTTGTGAAGTTAAATACAAGCTGAACAATCACCCTGTGAACTTACATTGTAGCTTGTTTCTCCGCTTCCCGAGTGCAGCGATCTTGCTGAACACAGCTGACATATGTTTGACATTTCACAGCGCTGTGCCAGCTCTAAAAATTGAAGAAACAACTACAATCCTAGAGGGATTGTTCACCTTGTCTCCTGTGACTCAGTCCTACTCTGTGTGTAGCCGGTTAAAAGATACATAACGCGAGACATCTGCTCGGCGAAACGGTCTGCATATGTTCAATGTAGCCTAGCATTAGCTTTCAATAACAGGCATCAGTCAAACTGTGCATGTGCTTTAACTTCTCTGGGTGAGGGGGTCCGGAGTGGGGAGGACCACTCCCTGTCTTTGGAGATGTCTTAGGATGTCCAGGATGGAGTCCAGCTCCAGACGGAAAGCCTCCAACTCTCTGCTTTTGTCCTGAGCCAAACGTTTCCAGTTCTCCGCCTCTGACTGCTGATCAGCCTCTGACGTCTGCCACGACCCACCAATCACCTGCAGGGAAAGGGTAGGGGCAGTTACTATCTACCGTATGTAGTCTCGCATTGCCAGACCTTCCTCCACAGCGCTGCGGAGGAGGGTCTGGCTAGTCCACACAGCATTCTGGGATGGGAAAAATGTGTTCTGGTTTATTAGCCTTTTTTTTTTAACCAATCACAATCGTCTTGGGTGGCACTAAGCCCCGCACAGAGCCATGGTGCAAAATAGGCTCGGGAAGGACCTTGTCTACAATCAAAAGTTATTTTAGTCATGCAACAGAAACTCTGATTGGACAGATAGTGAGGAGCAGGTAACCATAGTCCTCAGAAATCCACAGGAGTTTAAAATAGATCGCCAACACAAAGAAAGAGGAAGGTGGTACGGAATCCAAGTCTAGGATTTTTAAGGTGGGTTAAACATCTGGCTTTCAATTAATAATGCAGGACAGTAGCAGGTAGTGCAACCACACTCTGCATCTCTAGATTTTCTTTTATCTTGAGGAACCCCCAAAGCTCCAAAACGACCCCATTTTCCATAAAGCAGCAAGCAATCACAGGGTTAAACAGTAAAGGTTGGGGGCTTGGGGCCATTAAAACATTATAAAACTGTAGGGGTGTGAATCTTCACTGGTCTCACGATTCAGTTCGATTAGGATTACCCTTTCAACCATATCCATATACATTTTATTATAAATAGCTACACATGGTTTTCATCAACAAATTCAAGCAGTCAGATATGAGATACACACACACACACACACACCCTTTTATTGTATCTGCTCTTAAAAAAGACACTCCCTGAACAGAGTCTCAACACAGCAGACAACAGACAAAAACTAAAAAAGCAGCGGCCGTAAAAATCAAGTAACATCCGGAAGCAATAATCTGTTATGGTCTGTCACTGCATCGATGCAGAATCCTTTATCTGCATCAGGGTGCACTGATGCAAAGATTCATTTCACCCCTAATAAACAGTATGGTGTGCCATGATGTGTACCTGCTGCAGCTCTTTCTCTCTGTGTTGGTGTCTGAGCTCCATGTTGAGGATCTTCCTCTCCAGGCCACACAGGAGTTTCACCTCTGGGCTCTGAGCTTCTTTAGCTTCCTTCAGCTCCTTCAGCAGTCTGGTCAGCTACACACACAAAGCAGTGAGAGCAGTTGTAACTTTTTAATGTGGCGTAATGTGAGAGAGAAACACAAAGAGATGACACAGACGATCAGAAATGTATGCTCAGAACAGCTTACGGATGTAAAAGTTATCAAGCCTAAAATCGTGCTGTATGACAGGGTTTGTCCTGCATAGAGGAGTTTTTGGCGCCCCACAAAGAGGTTTTAGCCAGCACAAAAGGAAAATCCCCAGTGCAGAGAGAAAAAAAAATAGCACTTCAAATCTTGAATGTGTTTCAGAGAAATTTACCAAACAACTGTTGAACAAGCAGAACATAAACTTGAATAGGAGCGGGGATCTCAGCCTATCCCGCTGATTTCTTTAGGCCGTTTTGTTGACTGGGGTTTAATTTACTCAAGATTAATATAGAGTTTAGTTTATCAAATTGTCAGAAATAACAGGCAACCAAAACATAGGAAAATAGGTTCTAGGTTGAAAAAAGCAGTAGTTACCCTTTAACTATTTGGATTAATGTTTCAGGTCATACCCCTCTCTCCATTTACAGACTACCGCTACACTTTTGTCCGTCAAATAAAATGAAAAAATGATTGACTCCCCACCTGCTTCTGCAGAGCGTCCTCTCGGGTCCGGGATATTGCCAGTGCGTCTTTAGCTCGCTTGAAATCTTTCAGCTGGTCTTGTAAATGTTTCATCATTATCTGCAGGCAAATGTGAAAGTTAAAGCAACAGGATCATGTCAGGACTTCCTGTTGACACGACTGTTTGGTGAGCAGGGTCTTCCTACCTTTTATAAGACTTAGGCGCAGCACCCAAGACGTTTTGAGCACCAGCTAAGCAACTTTGATGTAAAATCACTTTAGCATCAAGCTAGCATCAAAACTAACTTAACGACTTTTCTCAGATCTAATAATTGTACAACAAGTTTTGCCTTAAAGCTTTTTGAGTGGTATTTATTTACTTATTTAGGTATGATCTGCTATAAGTTTTCCAACATTTTAGACACAGATATGGTCAAAATAAATGTCCAAAATAATGTGAAATTGCATTTGTTTTTCTGGAAGGAGCAGCCCTAACCCACAGCCCCCCCCCCACTAAACATATGCACCTAGGTCTCCCACAAACCTAAGGAAAGCACTGGTTTAGTGAGCCAATACCTCTTGAGTGTTGAGCTTATTGGCCAGCTCAGCAACCTTCGAGGACGAGTGTTCCAGGGCATGGGTGGCCCGCAGCTGGTCTAACACCCGGAGGTGCTCCGCTTTCATGGAGGACAGCTGCTCTGCAGAATGCTCCTTTAGCCTAATAACACATCACATGAAATTCAGCACATGCATGATCGGCAGAAAATGTCAATTATTACATAACCCCGTTTTCGTTGTTTAACCGTAATTAACTGCTAACATTAGCTAAGGTCTTAAGGCGTATGTCTGTAATTGTTGCTTTTGTTTAGCTATTCCAAATTGCGTGGGACTGTTGTGCTAAAGCTATGCTAATGGTGGCATTTGACCCTATACACATTCATAAAAAGTATGAGGGGGATAAATTATAAAAGTGTTTTATGATAATAAGAGGCGTGGTCTACTTCATAGACTGTGTTACTAGCACATTCTCTGGGTCACTTGACAGTGATATAACAAAAAGATGTGTCATGGAATTTTAACTTTAATTTGTCTAACCCTTGTGTTGTCCTCCCATCAAAATTGGAAATCAACACTTTTGTTGATGCTTTTTATCGATGTTTTTTACTTTTCCTTACGTTTTTTTTAACGTTTGTCACTTTTTTGACGTTTTCAACACTATTAACTTCAGTTACTACCTCATTTATAGGAAATTATACCTAATGTTTGCGTTAGAAAAGCAGAAATTAGGAATTATTTAGACTATGGATACACAGACTGGAATATGTCAACTTTCAATCAACACTATTTGGAAACCACATCAATTTTTTTGCTATAAAATTGAATAAGACACCCCAAAAATGAATGAAAGTAGAGATTTGTCTTTGCCAAAGAGCGTTGTGTTGAATCAATCATGTTATTTTGGGTAGTTAAAAAGAACAGTAATATAGGAAAAGGGGTGAATTTGCCCCGAGGACAACATGAGGGTTAAAAAAGTAATATTTTTTAAATTTGACATAGACAGTAATATTGTAAATTTCCTATTATTTCTGAGACAATTAACTGTACAGCAAAAACACAACAGCTCTAGTTAACGGCCACTCTGCTGCTCAGACCTGCACAGCTCCTCCGTGGCGCGTACAGCCTCAGCGCGTAGCGCCTCCCTCTCCTCCTCGCTCCGCAGCTCCAGACGCTCCAGACGCTGCTTCAGAGCCTCGTTCTCCTGCAGAACCTCCGAGATATGGCTGCCTGTCAAAAACATGCAACAATTAGAAAATCTAGTGAATGGATATGAATTCATATTTTATCATTGTGTCACGCATAAAAGAAAATATGCCCACAAAGGCTTACGAGACACCATGATTTACAGCAAGGGACCAGTTACCAGAACAGCAACAAAAATTACATATATTAAACAATTAAACCTTCTTGTCATTTTCCCCATGCTTTAGAGACAAAGATTGGTAAATTCAATTGAAACAACCACTCCATTGTGTCATCATTAGCACACCAAAACGTTTCTAGATTTTGAACAGACATTTCTTTTAAGATAGGGGCTCTGAACTTATCAAAGTTAAGGACATTACGAAAGAAATTCATTCCCGACTTCTCCTAGTATTCCATCGTTGCTAATGCCTCCAGCTATGGCATGGCAGAGCTGAGGCTCCCACAGGCAATGTACAGTACATAGGCATCCAATGCAAATCAGTTTATGTAGGGGACAGTGCAAATTGATAAAACACATGATTATACATGATTAAAAAAAAAAGGCAGAAATAGCCAAAAGTTTTCTTCCCCCTTGCCTTAATGTTAAAATGTAAAACAAGAAAGAAAGACAACACAAGCAGAGCAGAGCACAAAACAACACAAAAAGATTACCAACAAAACAAAGTACAAAGCAGAACATGTTACGAGGTAAAACAGCATAGAGTTTGAGATTAGAAAAGACACAGATGTTGAAAAAAATAAAAGCTGTTCGGGAATATTCAATATACTCTAATATTCATCTACGCACACAGAGGAAAGCCACTCAGAACAGGACGTCCACCTCCATACCTGTAAAGACAGTGGGCTGGTAGGTCTTCTCATAATGAGCAGAGGGGAAGGTTTCCTCCCCTCCATGTGTCTCTCCGGCAGCAGCGGGACAGAGTGTTTTGGCTGAGCCTGGCTGTCGTTTAGTCTCCGCGGAACGGGTTTCTGAGCGTGGGTTGGGGACGGACGCCACGCTCTTCTTCTCCTTCTTCAGTCTCTCCACAGTGCTGCACAGCTCCTGTATGGTCTTTGTCTTGGAGGCGAGGTCTTTGTTCAGCCGCTCTATCCGGGCGCCAAACGCTGCCTCGGCCTGACGCTGGTGCCGGCCTGGACTTGGTTGGGTCTGTAAAAGATTTGAAGATCATTGTTTTTTGCCTAATCACATAGAGACCATTATCTTAAATCAGGGATGTCCAGTGTCCAGAGCAAAGGCTCTCACATTTCTGTAGGTTGTGTAGTACATTTACGCTAGTTTATATATCGACGACGTTTCATTCCCGGGATTGTTCAGGTGCTGCCGGGAAATTTTGATTTATTTTTGGCAGAATGTCTGTCACCTTCCTCTTTCTTTGTATTGGCGTCCTAAACTCCAGTGGATTTCTGAGGACTATGGTTAACTGCTCCTCTGGTTAACTGCTAGCTAGACCATCTGTTCAATTGGAGTTTTCTGTTGCACGACTAAAATAACGTGTAAATGTTCCACCAAAACTAGATCCAGAGGCTATTTTGCGCTGAGTTGCACCATCCGGCGCCTAGCACCGCCCAAGATGACTGTGATTTATTTAAAGAAAATGCCAATAAATCAGAGCACATTTTTCTCCCATCTGGGGTTGTTGTGTTCTAGCCAGACCTTCCATCGCAGCGCCTTAAATGATGTAAAGTAGTCCAGGGACAATATCTCATTCTACATACTAAGGTATTCTACTTACTATAAGTAATGGTTGCAACCCACCATACTACAAAGAAGAAGAAGATTTAGGTCATTTCCGCCACATATCTCCGAGGAGACGAGAGACTTTTTAAAATTAATTTACGAGCAAAATATAACGCCTACTTTAGATCTCGTCTGGAATTTACGAGCACCTGCATCATCATAGCAATGTTTTGATAGCTTATTTGTTGTTGTTGTTTTTAAGATTATTTTTGGGCGTTCTTGCCTTTATTTGACAGCTAGGTGAGAAAAGGGGCGAGAGAAGGGGAAGACATGCAGGGAATCGTCACAGGTCGGATTTGAACCTCTGCGTTGAGGCATAATCCTCAAAGTACATGTGTGCCTGCTCTACCCACTGAGCCAACCCGGCAACATTTGTTGTCTTATTATAGCTTGATATGTTGCTATCAGTTGGTACATAAGCATTATTACAACTTGTGCAATCATTTATAGGTAGACGGGGCCATTTGTTTGCAAATGTCAGCTAGAACGTTGGGCGATTCAGTCAGAAAATGAATGGAAACACCTTAAAATGTCTAAATCTATTCAATATGCTAATTTGATCGCAAAACAGCACTTGACGTCAGTACGCACAGGTTTTTATTCGTTTTAAAGCCAGTGAATGGAAACAGTCTTCATTCGCATGAATGTTTTTAACAAACTTCGGATAATTTGATTGACAAGTGGATGGAAACATAGCTAGTGAGGCTAAGCTAAGACAGGTGTTTTAGCGTGTTAATGACCTGGGTAGCTGCTGTGCTAGCCTTGTGTTGGAGCTGCTCCTGGAGGGACTCAATCTGGTCCTGGAGGGACTCAATCTGGTCCTGGAGGGACTTTTCTTTCTCCTGATGGCTTTCCTTCACACGCTGCAGCTCTTCCTCCGGGGTGGGACCCTGTGACACCCGTGGCCGCTCGGCCCCAGCTGCTGAGTGTGCTGCTTCCAGCTGCTGTTTCTGTTCCAGCTGTGTCTCCAGCTCGGAGATCTGCTGCTCATAGCGGAGCTGAACGGTGCACACAGACACACATGTTGAAATTTCACACTTTCAGTTTTTTTTTTTTTTTTTTTTTCCAAGCGTTTCTGCTTGTTCCTTTCATAAAATCAATTTGTAAAGTTTTATCATTTGCATTAACATTTATATCCAGTTAATCACAATGTTTGTTGTTGGTGTACTTAAATTTGATAACAAAAAATTTGAGCCCAATGCCGAAACAAATATTTGGTTATTTAAAAATCCGATATATCGGCCGATGTATATTTTAAAAAAAAAATCTTGATCTTAATATGATAATAATTTGTTTTATTTTCACAACAGAACAGAGGAACATCAAAATACATTAAAGTTCTGATAAATAAAATGTATAAAAATACAAACTTAAGATATCAAACTTAAAGTCCTTTTTTAAACAAAAACATTAACAAAAAAAAAGAAAAAAGGAGGATTTGGCAATGGTTATGTTAAGGTTAAGGTTCGGGTTAGATACTACCAAAATGTTAAGAACTGAGAATGAAAATAGAAATTCAAATCTTCTCTAAATGTGTTTAAGAGCAACTTACCAGTTGTTGAACAAGCTACCCCCCCCCATAAAAAGTGCTGTTTTAATAATATATTATATTATATTTGACTATAATTTATAATATTTATAATAATGTAATACTATAATTTTAATTGCTGACGCTAAGAGGCTACGATATCCTGCATGAGTTACAGTGCCTTGCGAAAGTATTCGGCCCCCTTGAACTTTTCAACCTTTTGACACATTTCAGGCTTCAAACATAAAGATATAAAAAAATTATTTTTTGTGAAGAATCACCAACAAGTGGGACACAATTGTGAAGTGGAACGAAATCTATTGGATATTTTAAACTTTTTTAGCAAATAAAAAACTGAAAAGTGGTGCGTGCTAAATTATTGGGCCCCCTTGCTTTAATACTTTGTAGAGCCACCTTTTGCTGCGATTCCAGCTGCAGTCGCTTGGGGTATGTCTATCATTTTTGCACATCGAGACACTGAAATTCTTGCCCATCTTCCTTGCAAACCTGGAGCTCAGTGAGGTTGGATGAGAGCGTTTGGTGAACAGCAGTTTTCAGTTCTTTCCACAGATTCTCGTTGGATTCAGGTCTGGACTTTGACTTGGCCATTCTAACACCTGGATACGTTTATTTGGGAACCCATTCCTTTGTAGATTTGCTGTATGTTTGGGATCATTGTCTTGTTGAAGATAAATCTCCGTCCCAGTTTCAGGTCTTTTGCAGACTCCAACAGTTTTTCATCCAGAATGGTCCTGTATTTGGCTGCATCCATCTTCCCCTCAATTTTAACCATCTTCCCTGTCCCTGCTGAAGAAAAGCGGCCCAAACCCGATGCTGCCACCACCATTTTGACAGTGGGAGGTGTGTTGAGGGTATGAGCTTTGTTGCTTTTACCGCCAACATCGTTTTTGCATTGTGCCAAAATTTTGATTTTGGTTTCATCTGACCAGAGCACCTTCTTCCAGGTTTGGTGTGTCTCCCAGGTGGCTTGTGGCAAACTTTAGACCAGACTTTTATGGATATCTTTGAGAAATGGCTTTCTTCTTGCCACTCTTCCATGAAGGCCAGATTTGTGCAGTGTACGACTGATTGTTGTCCTATGGACAGACTCTCCCACCTCAGCTGTAGTTCTCTGCAGTTCATCCAGAGTGATCATGGGCCTCTTGGCTGCATCTCTGATCATGTCTTCTCCTTGTCTGAGCTGAAAGTTTACAGGGACGCCAGTCTTGGTAATTTCAGTGGTCTGATACTCCTTCCATTTCAAAATGATGGCTTGCACAGTGCTCCTTTGGGATGTTTAAAGCTGGGAAATGTTTTTGTATCCAAATCCGGCTTCAAACTTCCCACACAGTATACGGACCTGCCTGGTGTGTTCCTTGTTCTTCATGATGCTCTCTCCGCTTTCAACAGAACCCTGAGACTATCACAGAGCAGGTGCATTATACAGAGACTTGATCACACACAGGTGGATTCTATTATCACCATCAGTCATTACATTGGATCATTCAGAGATCCTCGCTGAACTTCTGGAGTGAGTTTGCTGCACTGAAAGTAAAGGGGCCGAAATTTTGCATGCAACACTTCAGTTTTTTATTTGCTAAAAAAGTTTAAAATATCCAATAGATTTCATTCCACTTCAAAATTGTGTCCCACTTGTTGGTGATTCTTCACAAAAAATAAAATCTTGATGTTTGAAGCCTGAAATGTGTCAAAAGGTTGAAAAGTTCAAGGGAATACTTTCGCAAGGCACTGTATTTACAGTTTTGATTTGTACCTTGATTCTGTGGAACTGTTGTTCCATGGCCCGCAGGCTGCGCTTGGCCTCCTCATCGTGACTCTCCAGCTCCGCCTCCAGACGCTGAATCCTGCGTTCCAGCAGGGCATTGATCCTGCTGGGGGGGGGCATATTGGCAGCCACATCCCCCTGATCGCCAGTTGCGGCTGCAGCGTAGATCAGAGCCGGCAGGGAGTTTGGGTTTCTATGTCTCAGTATCTGCTCCAGCTCCTTCACCTGGTGAAGAGAGAAAGACTCGTAATGAACAATGAAGAGATAGTGTAGATCAGGGGTCTTCAACGTTTTCCAGGCCAAGGACCCCCAAACTGATGGCGAGTTAGTTAAAATTATATACAGGACTGTGTCAGTGGCAAAACAAGCCCTTTTGTGATGTTTAAATACAAGCTGAACATCACCCTGTGAACTTACAGTGTAGCTTGTTTCTCCCTTCCCGAGTGCAGCATCTTCTGAACCAGCGACATACATATTTTGACATTCACAGCGCTGTGCCAGCTCTAAAAATTGAAGAAACAACTACAATCCTAGAGGATTGTTCACCTTGTCTCCTTGACTCAGTCCTACTCATGTGTGTAGCCGGTTAAAGAACATAACTAGACTCTGCTCCGGCGAAACGGTCTGCTACGTTGTTCACTGTAAGCCTCATTAGCTTGCAATAACAGGCATCAGTCAAATGTGGCAAGTGCTTTAACTTCTCTGGGTGAGGGGGTCCGGAGTGGGGAGACCACTCCCTGTCTTGGGATGTCTTAGGATTTCCAGGATGGAGGCCAGCTCCAGACGGAAGCCTCCACTCTCTGCTTTTGTCCTGAGCCAAACGTTTTCCAGTTCTCTGCCGTTCTGCGATGCTATCAACCTCTGACGTCTGCCACGACCCACCAATCACCTGCAGGGAAAGGGTAGGGCAGTACTATCTACACCTATGTATTCTCGCATTGCCAGACCTTCTCCACAGCGCTGGCGAGATGAGTCTGGCTAGTCCCACACAGCATTCTGGTATGGGAAAAATGGTTTCTGTTTATTAGCTTTTTTTTTAACCAATCACAATCGTCTTGGGGGTGCACTAACCCGCACAACCATGTGCAAAATAGGCTCGGAAGGACCTTGTCTACAATCAAAAGTTATTTTAGTCATGCACAGAACTCGATTGGACAGAATGTGAGGAGCAGGTAACCATATTCCTCAGAATCCACAGGAGTTTAAATAGATCGCCAACACAAGAAAGAGGAAGGTGGTACGAATCCAATTCTAGGATTTATTAAGGTGGGTTAAACATCATGGCTTTCATTATAATGCAGGACAGTACATTAGTGCACCACACTACTGCATCTCTAGTATTTCTTTATCTGAGGCCCCCAAAGCTCCAAAACGACCCCATTTTCCTAAACGACACAGCCAATCACAGGGTTAACAGTAAGGTTGGGGGCTTGGGCCATTAAAACATTATAAACACTGTAGGGGTGTGAATCTTCCACGGGTCTCACGGATTCATCGTAGGATTCACCTTTTCAACCAGATCCATATACATTTTTAAATAGCTTACACATGGTTTTCATCAACAATTCAAGCAGTCAGATATGAGAATACACACACACACACACAACCCTTTTTATTGTATCTGCCTCTTAAAAGACAACTCCTGAACAGAGTCTCACACAGCAGACAACAGACAAAATAAAAAAAAAGCAGCGGCCGTAAAAATCAAGTAACACCCGGAAGCAATAATCTGTTATGGTCTGCACGTGCATCGCATCGATCAGAAATCCTTTATCTGCATCAGTGTGGCACTGATGCAAAGATTCATTTCACCCCTAAAACAGTAATGGTGTGCCATGATGTTCCCTGCTGCAGCTCTTTCTCTCTGTGTTTGGTGTCTGAGCTCCATGTTAGGATGCTTCCTCTCCAGCCACACAGAGTTTCCCTCTGGGCTCTCTCGTCTTTAGCTTCTCGTTCCTCTCGCAGACTGACTTCAAGACCTGCGGTCAGCTACACACACAAGCTGTGAGAGCAGTTGTAACTTTTTAATGTGGCGTAATGTGGAGAGAGAACACAAAGAGATACACCAGACGATCAGAAATGTATGCTCAGAAACAGCTTCCGGATGTAAAATTTATCAAGCCTAAATCGGTGCTGTATGACAGGGTTTGTCCTGCATAGAGTAGTTTTTTGCGCCCCACAAAGAGGTTTTAGCCAGCACAAAAGGAAAATCCCCAGTGCAGAGAGAAAAAAAATAGCAACTCAAATCTTGAATGTGTTTCAGAGAAATTTACCAACAACTGTTGAACATCAGAACATAACCTTGAATAGGACGGGATCTCAGCCTATCCCGCTGATTTCTTTGGGCCTTTTTGTTGACTGGGTTTAATTTACTCAATTATATAGAGTTTAGTTTATCAATTGTCAGAAATAACAGGCAACCCAAAACAAGGAAAAAGGTTCTAGGTTGAAAAAAGCAGTAGTTACCTTTAACTATTGGTATTAATGTTGTCATACCCACTCTCTCCATTTTCAGACTACCGCTACACTTTTGTCCGCAAATAAAAGAAAAAATGATTGACTCCCCACCTGCTTCTGCAAGCGTCCTCTCGGGTCCGGATATTGCCATGCGTCGTAGCTCGCTTGAAATCTTTCAGCTGGTCTTGTAAATGTTCATCATTATCTGCAGCATGTAAAGTTAAAGCAACAGGATCTGTCAGGACTCCTGTTGACGACACGTTTGGTAGCAGGGTCTTCCTACCTTTTATAAGACTTAGGCGCAGCACCAAGACGTTTGACACCGCAAGCAACTTTGATGTAAAATCCCTTTAGCATCAAGCAGCTCAAAACTAATCTTAACGACTTTTCTCAGATCTAATATTGTGAACACAAGTTTTGCCTTAAAGCTTTTGGGTGGTATTTATTTACTTATTTAGGTATGATCTGCTATAAGTTTTCCAACATTTTAGACACAGTTCATTGCAAATTTGTCCAAAATAATGTGAAATTGCATTTTTTTTCGGAAGAGCAGCCCTAACCCACAGCCCCCCCCCCCACTAAACATATGCACCTAGGTCTCCCACAACCTAAGAGAAGCACTGTTTAGTGAGCCAATACCTCTTGAGTGTTGAGCTTATTGCCATCTCAGCAACCTTCGAGGACGAGTGTTCCAGGGATGGGGGCCGCAGCTGGTCTAACAACCGGAGGTGCTCCGCTTTCATGGAGGACAGGCTGCTCTGCAGCAGGTGCCTCGTGCTAAGCTCTCGTGCCTAATAACACATCACATGAAATTCAGCACATGACATGATCGGCAGAAATGTCAATTAGTACAGAACCGCTTTTTCGTGTTGTTTAACTTAACATGCTTTTAGTAAGGTCTGGCTTTGTCTGTAATTGTTGCTTTTGTTTAGCTATTCCAAATTGCGTGGGACTGTTGTGCTAAGCTATGCTAAGTGGCATTTGCCTATACACTTCATAAAAGTATGAGGGTATAAATTATAAAAAAAGGTTTTATGATAATAGAGGCGGGTCTACTTCATAGACTGTGTTACTAGCACATCTCTGGTCCTTGACAGTGTACTATCTAAAAGTATGTAGTTCAGGGAATTTAACTTTAATTTGTCTAACCCTCTGTGTTGTCTTGCCTCCCTCAAAATTGAAATCAACACTTTTGTTGATGCGTTTATCGATTGTTTTTTACTTTCCTTACGTTTTTTTAACGTTTGTCACTTTTTGACGTTTTCAACACTATTAACTGCAGTTACTACCTCTTTAGTAAGGAATTATACCTAATGTTTTCGTTAGAAAAGCAGAAATTAGGAATTATTTAGACTATGGGACCAGACTGGAATTGCAACTTCAAGCACACATTTGGAAACACATCAATTTTTCTTTTGTCTGTTAAAATTGAATAAGACACCCAAAATGTAATGACAGTGAGATTTGTCTTTGCCAAAGAGCGTGTGTTGAATCAATCATGTTTTTGGGTAGTTAAAAAGAACAGTAATATAGGAAAAGGGGGAATCCCCCGAGGACAACAGATGGTTTAAAAAGTAATATTTTTAATTTGACATAGGACATGAATTGTAAATTTCCTATTATTTCTGAGACAATTAACTGTACAGCAAAAACACCACAGCTCTAGTTACGGCCACTCTGCTGCTCAACCTGCCAGCAACTCCTCCTCGTGGCGCGTACAGCCTCAGCCGTAGCGCCTCCCTCTTCCTCCTCGCTCCGCACTCCAGACGCCCAACATCTGTTCTCGCCTCTTGCTGCTCTCGCTGCAGCCCTCCGAGATAGCTGCCTGCAAAAACCTGCAACTTGAATAAAAATAGTGAATGGATTATGGATTATATTTTATCATTGTGGTCACGCAAAAAGAAAATATGCCCACAAAGCTTACGAGACACCATGATTACGCAATGGCCGTTACCATGAACATGTTACACAGAACGCAACAAAATAACAAGAAAACAATTAAACCTTCTGGCATTTGTCCCCTTTTCCGCTGCTTTAGAGACAAAGTTGTAATTATTAATTTGAAAAACCACCAATTGGTGCTCATTAGCACACCAAAACGTTCTCTAGATTTGAACAGACATGCTTAGAGAGGGGCCGTGACTACAAAGAAGGCCATACGAAAGAAATCACCCGACTCCTTCCTAGTATTCCATCGTTGCTAATGCCTCCAGCTATTGTTGCATGGCAGAAGCTGAGGCTCCCACAGCCTGACGACATAGGCATCCAATGCAACAGTATGTGGGACGTGCAAATGGAAAACACACGATGTACATGATGAAAAAAAAAACGGCAGATAGCCAAAATTTTTTCTCCCCTGCCTAATGTTAAAATGTAACAAAAGAAGAGACAACACAGCAAGCAGCACAAAACAACACAAAAAAGATTACCAACAAAACAAGGACAAAGCAACGTGACGGTAAAACAGCATAGGGGGGAGAGTGAAAAGAGACACGATTGAAAAAAATAAGCACTGTCGGGATATCAATATATCTCAATATTCATCACGCCACGGAGAAACCACTCGAAGACGGGGTCCACCTCCATACCTGTAAAGACAGTGGGCGGGTAGGTTTTTCGGCATAAGGACAGAGGGAAGGTTTCCTCCCCCCATGTGTCTCCTCCGCAGCAGCGGACAGAGTGTTTTGGCTGAGCCTGGCTGTTCGTTTAGTCTTCCGCGGACGGTTTTCTGACGGGGGTTGGGGACGGACGCCACGACTTCTCCTCCTTCTTCAGTCTCTCCCACAGTGCTGCACAGCTCCGTATGGTCTTTGTCTTGGAGCGAGTCTTTGTTCAGCGCCGCTCTATCCGGGGCGCCACACGCTCCGTCGGCCTGACAGCTGGTGGCCGGCCTGGACTTGGTTGGTCTGTAAAAAGATTTGAAGATCATTGTTTTTTGCCTAATCACATATAGAACCATTATCTTATCAGGGATGTCCAGTGTCCAGAGCACAGATGCTCTCACATTTCTGTAGGTGTGTGTATATACATCTTACCTAGTTTATAATCCCGACCGTTTCATCCCGGGATTGGATTTCAGGTGCTAGCCGTAGGATTTTGATTTATTTTTGAGCTCCAAATGTCTTACGCCGCTTCCGTTCTTCTTGTATGGCGTCCTAACTCCGTGTTTCTTAGAGACGATGGTTTAACGCTCCTCATGGTTACCTAGCTTAGCTAACCATCATTGTTCAAAGTAGTGCGCGGTGGTAGTTTTCTGTTTGCCAAAAATACGTGTAAATGTCCACCAAACTAGATCCAGAGCTATTTTGCGCTGAGTGCACATATGGCCTGAACACATATTCTAGTTAGAAATCCAATCATTCACACATTTTCTCACCGGCCATCTGGGTTGTGTTTGTGTTCTAGCCCAGACCTTCCATCTCTTCGCAGTCGCCTTAAATGATGTAAAGGATCCCAGGACAATATCTCATTCTACCATACTAAGGTATTCTACTTACTGCTAAGTAAGGTGGCAACCCACCTAACTACAAAAAGAAGAATGGATTAGGTCATTTCCGCCACATATCTCCGAGGAGAACGAAGACTTTTTAAAATTAATTTACGCAGCACATCTACGCCTACGTTTGATTCGTCTGGAATTTTACAGCAACCTGCACATCCGATAGGCAAATGTTTTGATAGCTTATTTGTGTTTGTTGTGTTTAGATTATTTTGGGGCGTTCTGCCTAATTATTTGACAGCTGGTGAGAAAAGGGGCGAGCTGAGAGGGAAGACAATGCATGGGAATCACCAGGTCGATTTTGAACCTCTGCGTTGAGGCTAATCCTCAAAGTACTTGTGCCTTACTACGCACTGATCCAACCCGCAACATTGTTGTCTTATTTAGCTTGGATATGTTCTAGTCTCACCTGTTAGGTACTAGCTTATAACAACTTGTGCCACTCAATTGATATAGTAACGGGGCCGCTTTGTTGCAAAGGTCACTAGAACGTCTGGGCTTCATCCGTCAGACTAATGGATGGAAGACACGCTTAACATGCTAAATCTATGCATCAAGATTCTGACTCTGGACGAAAACGAGCACCTTGATCGCGTATACGCACGGGTTGTTCATGTCGGTTTTAATAAGCCGCGGATTGGAAAGATCATACTCTCATGTCGGCGCAATGAATGTTTTATTAACAACTTCGAAATTGTGAATTCGACAAGTGGAGGCAACAAGAAGTAGTGACGACTGAGCTACGGTGTTATACCTCTAAGCCTGGGTAGCTGGGTAGCCCTGTCTAGAATGGACGCTTGACTTCCCCCCCCAATGACTTGGTGGCACGTCATAGCCTGGTCTGGCGGGACTGAACACACAAGTGCCAGTCCTCTGCGGCAGACTTTCTTTCGGGTGGTCGGGCCAATTCGTCATGAGACCATTCAAACGAGGATTCACACGCTGCCACGCTGACTCCTACTGGAAGGAGTATCTCCCTCACCATGGGACTCTCCTCGATGACCACCGGACGCTACCTATTAAAAGGGCGGAAGATGGGGCCCCATCAGCTAAGAAACAACTCGAGTGGCTTCACATACACACACATATCACAGCCATCTTATTCTGTTCGCACCAATAGTGTCGCATCAGAACATGCCCGCTCATGGTAGACGAAACCACACAGACCACATCCATTGACAACTTCAACACTTCCCTTTTTTTTTTTTTTCCATAACCTTGCTGCCTCAAAAATCACTGTAACAGTCATACACCATACACAATTAATCCAGTAACACAATTGTTGTTTGGGACCCACAATTACCCCTACACAACTTAGCCTGCACTGCCGCATACCACCCCATATTGAAACGATCTTAAAAACCAACCAGAAATCGGCAACGGGACGCGCTGAATAAAAAACAACTTGACAACTATAATTTGTTATTAAAGAAAGCGGAAAAGCTCAAACAGTACATGGATAAAGTATTCGGCAATTCAGTATATACATTATGCAGATAGAAAACTAGCCTTTAACAAAACTACCGATAAAAGCTAAAAAAGGATGATGAATGTTATGTAAGGTAGTCGGAATCTACAATAGCTGAGAGAACGGAGATTAGCGCCAAATGTGTAAGAGATTCAGACGAGACCATTGTAACAGTACATAAAAGTTGCTTATTGTATTATTAGACATAATTTATAAAATGAACATTTTGGTGACGCAAGAAGGATCAGTATCTGAGGATGAGAAATTACGAGAGAGACAGAAAGCTGCAGAAAGGCAGAGAAAGTAACGGCCGCGAACGTGAAGAACAACTTCAACTTTAGTGACAACATTTCAGGCACGCAACAATAGGGGAGAGGAAAATCAAAAAATATTTTTAGTGAGAAATCACAACAAGTGGACAAAAAGGGGAAGGACGAAAGCAGTGGAGTATTTAAGGCTGTTTAGGCAAATAAAAACGAAGTGTGCGTCTAAATTTATAGGGACCCCTGCTGTAAACTTTAGAGCCACCCTTGTGCTGCGATTCCATCTGTCAAGTCGCTTGGGTTATGCGATCATTTTTGCACTCGAGACACTGAAATCTTGCCCAGTCTTCCTGTGCAAAACAGCTGACTCAGTGAGTGGTGGAGCGCGTTTGAACAGCGTATTTTCAGTTTCTTTCACAGATTCTGCGTTGGGTTCAGTCTGGACTTGACTTGGCATCTAACACCTGGATACGTTTTATTGGAGACCATTTCCTTTGTAGATGTTCTGTATGTTTGGATCATTGTCTTTGTTTGGAAGTAAATCGCCGCCCAGTTTCAGGTCTTTTGCAGACTCCAACAGTTTTCATCCAGAATGGTCCCTGTATTTGCGGCATCCAGCTTCCCCTCCAATTTACCACTTCCCTTCCCTGCTGAAGAAAAGCATGCCCAAACCCTATGCTGCACCACCATGTTTGCAGTGGGGATGCGTGTGGTGTGAGGTGAGTAGCTGTGTTTGCTTTACCACCAAACATACGTTTTGCACATTAGTGGCAAAAGTTTTGAGTTTTGGTTTTCATGCTGACCAAGCAACCTTCTTCCACATGTTTGGTGTGTCTCCCAGTGCTTGTGATCACACTTATACCAACTTTTTATGGATAGCTTTGAGAACGGCTTCTTCTGCCACTCTTCCATGATGCCAGATTGTGGCAGTGTACACTATATGGTTGTCCTTGGACAGCTCTCCCACCTCACTTAGTTTCTCTGCAGTTCATCCGAGTGATCATGGCCCTCTTGGCGCCTCTCTTGCTCAGTCTTCTCCTTGTCTGAGCTGAGTTACATGGACAGGCCAGGTCGGGGGTTAGATTTCAGTGGTCTGATACTTCCTTTCATTCAAAATGATGGCTTGCACAGTGCGCCTGGGATGTTTATAAAGCTTGTGAAATGTTTTTGATCCAAATTCGCTTCAACTTCTCACAACATAATTACGGACCTGTCCTGTTTTTCCTTGGTCTTCATGATGCTCCTGCGCTTTCAACAAACCCTGAGACTATCAAACGAGCAGGTGCAATTTATACCAGAGCCTTGATCCAACAGGTGCTTCTATTTTCCCATCAGCCTTTCTTGGATCATTCAGAGATCCTCGCTGAACTCTGGAGTGAGTTTGCTGCACTGAAAAGTAACAGGGCCGAATAATTTTTCATGCAACACTTTTCAGTTTTTTATATTATAAAATGCTAAAAAAAAGTTAAAATAATCCAAATAGATTTTCATTTCCACTTCACATTGTGTCCCCACTTGTTGTGATTCTTCACAAAAATAAAATCTTGATGTTTGAAGGCCTGACATGGTTTTCAAAAGGGTTGAAAAGTTCAACGGGAATACTTTCAGCAGCACTGTATATTGACAACGTTTTATTTGTACCGTGATCTCTGGAAGCTGTTTGTTCCATGGCCCGCGAGGCTGCGCTTGCCTCCTCAGCGTGACTCTCCCACTCCGCCATCCAGACGCTGATCCTGCTTTCCCAGGGATTTGATCTGCTGGGGGGGGGCATTTGGGCTAAGACCACATCCCCCTATCGCCAGTTCGGCTGCAGCGTAGATCAGACCGCCAGGCGAGGTTGGTTTCCTATGTCTGCAATCCTGCTCCCCGCTGCCCACTGTGAGGAGGAAATACTCGTATGGAACCAATTGAAGGAGATGTGGTAGATCAAGGTCTTCAACGTGTTCCACCAGGACCCCCAACTGATGGCGATATGGATCGGGACCCCCTAATTTATAGAATGTATAAATTGTGTTATAGTCAAACTGGTCCTATAGTGCCATGTGATCATTGATACGAAAGACCTCTTCTGCGCATCCATGTTATCTGTTTTACACATGTGGTG
>NC_045738.1:29501704-29501828 GCF_008692095.1 Etheostoma spectabile | reverse complement strand
ACAGTGTGTTGAATTCATGTTAATATGTATTTAAAGACATTTCAATTAGTGGAAAAAAATTGCAGGGGGGGATATAAAACAAAAAGTCTAATCAACCAAAACTTTCGCGACCCCCATGCAGTAC
>NC_045738.1:29500578-29501694 GCF_008692095.1 Etheostoma spectabile | reverse complement strand
CCCCTAGGGGTCGCGGACCCCCTGTTGAAGACCCCTGGTGTAGATAGTAGTCTAACAATTTTGTTTAGTTGGCTTGTTGAGTTGTGTGAGAAACCTGTCGCTGAAGGTCCTGCATCCTCTTAGTGTCCACTGTTTTCTCCTTGGTCTTTCTCTGCTGCTCACTGCTTCTTTTGCCCAAATCCATATTCAGTTTTTCTACCTAAAATGGAGACCAGATGTCATTTCCAACACAGTAAGCAACACAAAACTGGTCAACTGTAACTGGCTTTCAGCACACTTTCCGTCCCACGTCACAGCTGATACGGCAAGAACTCAGTTCACGCACACGGCAGGCACACTACACAGTGTTCAGATCTCACAAGTAGTAATTCTTATATATCCAGGAGACAGTGTTTCCCCTAGAAAAGCTGTTTGTCCCAGTGGCAAGTGTCTTTTTTCAGCTGGGGCCAATCCCAGACTAATGGCAGCAATAATGTAAAGCCCAGAGGTTTCCGTGATAACAGAATAATGGACCTAATCGTGTAATTGAGAATTCAGAAAAGCTGTAAGACTCTATTATCCGCCATTAAATCAGTGCTAAAAGCTAACTGGAGATTTGAAAATATGACTATGTCTATGTTTCCAACTGAGATACCCCACTGTAACGTTAACTGTAATTTAAAAAAACATCTTAAAAGTACATTAAAAATAATAGTGATGCACTGATATAGTGCCATATACAATTACATTACATATAAAAAGAATACTAAACATTGTAATTAATATTAAATGTATTATTGCAATACACAGTAGACACATGAACCCAATTACAGAATAACAACTCAAATTGCACATGTACAGTGGCTTGAGAAGGTTTACACACCCAGGCTAAAGTCGATTAAAAATAGGAATAAAAACATCTTTTGGAAATTGATCTTAATGCCTGAATTAAAAAAAAAAGGAAAATGAATAATGTATTGTAAATAAAATAATTGTTCTTCCTTAAAATACAGGAGGTATAAATATACACTCCCCTACGTTAAATTCCTAGGTATTTCTATGTATGATGAAGGGTATGTGATGATGTGGGGTTAGTTTGATTCCAAAGGCCAAGGGAACTTTATCAGGATGCATATT
>NC_045738.1:29497533-29500568 GCF_008692095.1 Etheostoma spectabile | reverse complement strand
CCTGGATCCATGAAATAACTGGCCTTTAAAATTATAAATGTCCCTGCCTCTATGAGAATTTAACATAGGGGTATGTATACTTATTCCCCCTGTATTTTAAGGAAGAACATTTATTTATTTACAATACATTATTCATCTACAAAGAAGATTGGTGTCCTTAAAAGGTTGGATTTTTCCTTCTTTTTTTTTTTAAATTAAGGCATTAAGATCAATTTCCATTTTTTTTTTATTCCTCTTTTTAATCAACTTTAGCATGGGTGTGTAACGGTTCTTTGTAATAACAGTTCCTACGCTGACAAAGCGCTGGTAAGGTCTGGCAATGCGAGACTAAGGGGCAGGAATACTTCACACATACAGTATGTCTCCAAATCAAGTGGTGTCTTGAAGTACAGAACATAAAAGCTATAAGGAATGTGTTAATGCAAGGAAAAAAGCACAAGGACTTTGCATAGATTGGTATATGTAGACACTGAAGGTAAATGAGCCTGACCTGCTCTTTGAGTTGGTGTATCTCAGCTGTAGCAGCCTTCAGTCTGCCAGCATCTCTGTCCAGCAGCTCCTGGTTCTCAGCAAACCACTGCAGCTTCTTCTTCAGGGAATCCACTTCTTCTCTGTGCTTGTCCTCCAATACACGCATCTCAAAAGTCTTGTCCCCTGACAAATTCAGAATGGATACACATCCTCAGAAAAAGCAAAGATCGCCCACCAAGGTCATGGTAAACATTATTATTCCAAAACAGGGAAATCCGGGTGGTCAACACATAAAGGTACAATTATAAACATTAATATAAATATTGAAACATAAGTATATGACCACACACCACACCCACACACACACACACACCACACACACACACACACACACACACACACACACACACCCACACACACAACACACACACACACACACCACACAACAACACACCCACTGCATTTACGCCCATACAGAACTGGTAGACCCCAGGTATTGTGTTGGAAACACACAAGAATCCGCGTCTATGTACTTACCAGCGACCACAGCTTGATTGAGACCACAGTCCTGGTGTGGCAACAGTGAGAACGTCAGATCCTGTGGAAAGAAAGACGAATCCTCTCCAAAGGGAGGGGGACACTACCTGGATACCTTCGGTCCCAATGGGACGAAAGAGCCTGTGCTTGCTTGTTTCTAATGAAGTGAACATATTTTGTGTTGTCTTGTTTTAGTCTCCTACATTCTTGTTTAATTGTCGCCTACATCTTGAACCTGTGTCTGGGACAGTGAGTGTCCTCCCCCTGGTGGGATGTACTGGCATGGTCACATAACAAAATCCCAGGACTAAAATCAAAATAGACCAACTCAGACATAAAGATCATAAAATACAGCATTTGAGGCGACACAATGGACAGCTGATGCACACTTCATATTACATCGCTTTAAAACAAGGTCTCCGGAGAAGGAGCTTTCATTTTGTTAAATAGGTGTTGCCTCGACTCCTCGGCCTCTAATCTCCCCTGACGCTAGATTTGACGCAACGAGAGGATTCTGGGATGTCCAAACTGGGATTTGCGGCCTAATCCTTCACAAGGTGACCGGTAAATATGTCAGCTTTAACATTCAGCCTCAAAGCCCCCCCAGCCTCATCTGATCCGCTAGCCTTGGCTGCACACTGGAACTCCATGGTTAATGTTTTCTCAATTAAGTGAAAAACCCAATGATGGAATAGCCTAAGATGTTACACAAATGCTACAGGGGACCCACGAAGACAGCACACATTGAAACCAATATATATTTAGACACACAATACAAGGTCACAGATTTTTTTTTTTTCGGGAATAAACAATACACGTCACCAGAAGGATATATAACAATAACAAGTCACCAGATATCATACAATACAAGTCACCAGAGTAATCACGTCAGGATATATAACAATACACGTGACCAGAGATATTAACAATACACGTCACCAGAGATCATATAACAATAACGTCACCAAGATATACAACAACTACACGGGCGACAGCAGATAAATAAACAATACAGATTCACAGCAGAGATATATACATATACGTCACCAGAGAAGATATAACAATACACGTCACCAGAGATATATAACATACACGTCACCAGAGAAATAAACAATACCGTCACCAAGAGAATATAACAATACAACGTCACCAGAGATATAAACTAATACGAGTCAACAAGAGATAATAACATATAACCAGATAACTACGACGTCACCACGGATATATAACATACACTTCACAGCAGCTTAAAATAATCCAATAATAACAATACACGTCACCAGAGATATATAACACTACATCGTCACCATGAGAGTATATAACCAATCCAGTCACCAGAGATATATAACAATAACGTCACCAGAGATAGATAACAATAGCACAGAAATCCAACCAGTCCCAGATGATATAACAATAACGTCACCAGAGATATATAACAATACACGTCACCAGAGATATATAACAATACAATGCTCACCAGAGATTATATAACAATACACGTCACCAGAGATATCAATACATTCCTAAGTATAGAACTCACGCAGAGTCAAATACTTCCAGATACACACTACAGTCACCAGAGATATATAACATACCGTACCGATTATACATACTTCAAGAGATATATAACAATACACGTCACCAGAACGATATACAACAATACAACGTCACCAGAGTTATACAACAATACAAGTCACCAGAGATATACAACAATACACGTCACCCAGCAGCTTATACAACAATACAATGTCCACCAGAGATATGAACAATACACGGCAACAGAGATAGACAACAATACACGTCACCAGAGATATATAACAATACACGTCACAGAGCATATATATACAATATACGTCACCAGAGATATTATAACAATAACGTCACCAGAGCATATATAACAATATAAGTCACCAGAGATATAAAACAATACACGTACACCAGAGTTATACAACAATATCAAGGTCACCAGAGATTATACAACATATACACGTCACCAGAGTTATAATAACCATACACGTCACAGAGAT
>NC_045738.1:29494591-29497508 GCF_008692095.1 Etheostoma spectabile | reverse complement strand
CTCTTGCAGACCTGTCGGGAATGTGTGGCCTCCCTGTGGTGGGCATGGTACTCGGTATGGTCACATGGAACAATAATCCAGGACTACAAAATCAAAATTAGCCAACGCAGAGCATTAAAATCATAAAATACAGCATCTGAGGAAACAAAATGGACAGCGGATGCACACCTCATATTACACGCCTTTAAAAACAGTCTACGAGAAGGAGCTTTTCATTTTGTTAAATAGGTGTTCCTCGACTCCTCGGCCTCTAATCCCTGGACGGGAGTAGATCGCAACGAAGGGGATCGGGATGTACAAACTGGATCGGCGCCTAATCCGTCACAAGGTGCCATCGCGGGAAATATGTTCAGCTTAACGTCAGCCTCAAAGCCCCCCCAGCCCTCATTGATCCGCTTAGCAGGCTGCACACTGGGAACTCGAGTTAATGTTTATCACAAGGTGAACAAACCCATGATGGAATAGCCTTAAAATGTTACAAATGCCTACAGGGAACACGAACTGATGACGGGATGCGCACATTACCAATAATATATTATATGAACAATATCATCACCAGGATATACACATATACACTCACCGGTTAATACTCAGTCACAGAGATATATAACAATACACAGTCAACAGAGATTATAACATATATAGTCCAACGTAAATTAGTAACCACAGAGATATATAACAATATTAGTCACCCACGTGGGCTCCGCTCCAATAAAATTAAGACAATGGCAACAGACAAAGTGACGAAAACTGCGATCACGTGGGACTTGATACAGTTTACATGAAATTATAAACATAATAACTTTGGATGCGAATATTCCGTGTCAGTGGAATCAAGTCGTTATCACTCTAGTGTTGATTTGCAGCTGGCGGATCCCCCATGGTAAAACCTCTGCCGCCAGAGTATCAGGAACGCGGGCAGACGCACCAATGAACACAAATGTCATTTTTGGACCTGTGTAGATGTTAAGTGGCCATATGAAAATATGCCTCATTGTGTGTGAACAGAGGTGAATAAATATATTGTTGTTGCAACGAAGGGCATTTCTGGTATATGTAAACATTTAGCGACGGAGCGGGGGGGAGCAACAGGAGTCTGAAAGTGGTCCGTAGGCGGGTCGTAGCATCGCTACAAATATATTAATTTGGAGGGACTAAAGTTAATATAAAGGTCCTTGGTATATTAACTAGTCCATGCATTGTTACTAAAGGTGCAGTGACTTATAAAAAAAACTTAACTTTTGTATATTTGCTGAAAATGACTTTGTTCCAGTGATACATGAAGCAGGTCGGCCCTCTGGCTCCGCCTACAGCCTGGAGTGTGGATTTTGCAAAAATCCACAGCTTCCTGTCAGATGCACCAATCACAGCTAAGGGGGGGGTGTCTCACTGCGTGTCATCACTGCTCATGCACCAGCATCAAATGGGAATGAAATGGGGGGAGGGACAGAGAAGTCAATCAAATTCTCGTTAAATCTGGAGAAGACCCAGTAGGGTCCAAACGTTGCGTGTATAACTCTCGGAACATAACAGCAGTGTTGTATTTTGCGTCCTTCACCTGCCAGAAGGGGGGAGGGGCAACACCATGTCTTTTATTATTGTGTGTAAAATGCACATCTAAATATGGGTGTTGCTGGGCACACATGGTTATTGGAGTTAGAGAAAATGGACGTCCCACTTGACGCATACTTGTGTGTCCTGCACTTGTGCAAGACCATCATTTTTTCCCTTCATATTTCATAAAGTGTTGTTTCTTGCATATTTAAGGTATCATCAGAAAGCATTACATTCTATTGTATATTCAAAACATAAACAAACTGGTGTCCCATGGCAACAATAGAATCAATGACATTCGATTGAAAAAATAGAATACCTGTTGTTGTCGTCAAACGACCAACGAATTCTGGGACCTTGAGTTCTGAAACATTCACTCAAACAGCAGTTTCATCAGAGACAGTTGACTTTGACAATCTAAAGGGACACATGCACAAGAGAAAGAACAAAAGGAAAACATGGACTTCAATCCGGAGAGACTGAAAACACGGATGGATTTCTACCTCAGTACCTTGAAGAACAGGTACGGCGTGAGCTGAAGGACGCGAGGCAACGCTCACCCAGTGTGAATCTGAGGGGGGAGTTCACCTGATAGTCGAGTGGACCTGCTGGGCCGGTACTCCGGATCAGACTTCAACAACAAAGAGAGGCATGCAGTGGGGCCCTGACACAGAGCTGATGCAGAGGGAGATGTGTGATCTGGACCGGCAGACCTTCAGGCTACTCAAGACCTGAAGGTGGAAATGGGAGGAGAGAAGGAGGAGAGGAGGCCCGAAAAGGAAGTTGAGACTCTGAAGATAGAGGTTTGTAAGAAGAGACAGAAGCGCGAGGTGTGGAAACAACAATGTGGGGTTGGAGAGGTTTCTGAGCGATGGACAGGGCCTCTGAGCTGCATGAGGCCACGCCGATTGAAAGCCATCCACAGTAGAGGCAGCCAAGGACTGAGGCATACTCACAGACCAGCGGATCACTCTGGCAAATGTCCCGCCCCCCATGACGCCACTGAAAAGCCAACAACACCGGCGCGACATGATTCATAAAATGACTGGACCTTCAGTTTTCATCTCCATACTTGAAAGTGGATTGGAGCAGGGGCACCACGGGATAGAGTATTTCCCTGTCGGCTGGGTCCGTGGGTGATAACAAAGTGGGCCGCGGTGGCATGCGGGTCCCTGAGCCCACCGAGATGGATATAACAATATACGTCACCAGAGATATATAACAATATACGTCACCACGTGGAGCTCCACTCCAATAAAAAGACTAAATGGCAACAGAAAAGTGACGAAAACTGGATCAACGTGGAGCGTTGATCCAGTTTCATGAAATTATAAAACTAATACTTTGGATGCTGAAATTATTT
>NC_045738.1:29480207-29494581 GCF_008692095.1 Etheostoma spectabile | reverse complement strand
TTTCAGTGGAATCAGTGTATCCTCTGTGTTGATTTTGCATTGGCGACCCCCCATGGTAAAACCTCTGCCGCCATGGTATCAGGAACGGGGCAGACGCACCAATGAACCAAATTCATTTTGTGGACCTGTTGTAGATGTTAAGTGCCATATGAAAATATGCCTCATTGTGTGTGAACAGAGGTGAATAAATATATTTGTGTTGCAACGAAGGGTCAGTTCTGTGTCATATGTTAAATATGATAAACATTTTAGCGACGCGATGCTGGGGGGCAGCAACAGACGGTCTGAACGTGGTCTGTAGCGGGTCGTAGCACTAGCTACAAATATATTAATTTGGGAGGACTAAAGTACTATAAAGACGTCCTCTGGTATATTAAATAGTCCATGACATGTTACTAAAGGTGCCAGTAACTGGTAAGACTTATAAAACAATTATCTGTCATATTTGCTGAAACTGACTTTGTTCCAGTAGAACTAATGAAGCAGGTCGGCTCTCTGGACTCCGCCTACAGCCTGTGATCGGAATTGCCAAAACATCACACCGCTTCCTGTTCCATGCACCATCACAGCTAGGAGGGGGGGGTGTCTCACTGCGTGTCTATCACTGCTCATGCACAAGCATTCAAATGGGGGAAATCGGGGGGTAGGGACAAGAAGTCATCAAATTCTCTGTTAAATCCTGGAAGAAGACCCAGTAGGGTCCAAACGTTGCCTTTTGTATTAATCATTGGGAACATAAAGCAGTCGATGTTGCATTTTGTTCCTTCACCTGCCAGAAGGTGGGAGGGGCACACATGTCTTTTATATTATTGCGTAAATGCCACATCTTAATAATGGGTAGTTGCCTGAGCACACATGGTTATTGGAGTTAGAGAAAATGGCGTCCCACTTGGCCGCATACTTGGTGTACTGCACTTGTGCAAAGACATCCATCTTTTTCCCTTCATATTTCATAAAGTGTTGTTTCTTTGCCATATTTAAGGTATCATCAGAAAGCATTACATTAATACTTATATTCAAACATAAACAACGGCGTTCCCATGGCAACAATAGAATCAATGACATTAGCGATTGAAAAAATAGAATACCTGTTGTTGCGTCATAAGACACACGCAATACTGGGACTTGAGTTCTGACCATTCACTCAAACAGCGAGTTTCTCATCGAGACAGTTGACTGTTGAAACTCTAAAGGTCACATTGCAACAAGAGAAAGAAACACTGGAAAACATGGACTTCAACTTCCGGAGAGACTGAACCACGAGCGGATTTCTACCTCAGTTACCTTGAAGAACAGGTACGGCGTGAGCTGAAGGACGGCGAGGCCACGCTCACCCAGTGTGAATCTGAGGGGATGAGTTCACCTGATCATCGCAGAGGACCTGCTGGCCGCCGTCTCCCTTCCCGGATCAGCTTCACAACAAAGAGAGGGCACAGTGGGGCCCATGACACAGAGCTGCATGCAGAGGGAGATTGTGTGATCTGGACCGGCAGACCTTCAGAGACTCCAGACCTGAAGGTGGAATGGAGGAGATGAAGGGGAGAGGAGGCCCGAAAAGGAAGTTGAGACTCTGAAGATAGAGGTTTTTCTGGTTTGTAAGAAGAGACAGAAGCTTGAGGTCCGTGAGACCAACAATGTGGGGTTGGAGAGGTTTCACTGGAGATGGACAGGGCTCATGAGCTGCAGGGCAACTGAGCCAGATGGAAGAAGCTCTCCGAAAACAGGAGGAGGAGCCAAGGAGAGAGACTGGAAAGAGCCCAGACTTCCACAGAGCCCAGCTGGATCAGGCTCTGGCTAAATGTGTCCCCTCCCCACCCAGGAACGCAGCATCTGAAATCCCATATGGCCAAACCAACAAAGGCCGGCGAAATGTCCATAAAGATCTGGACCTTCAGCTTTTTCATCTCGAAGACTTGAACGTGCACATTGGAGCAGGTGAAGGGAGAGAAGGAGGTCCGAAAAAGGAAGTGGGTCAGGATCAGCAAAATGGAGCTTCGAAGAGAGACAGAAGCCACTCAAGGTAAGGTAAGACCAACGTGGAGTTGGAGGTTGGAGAGCTGCTGGAGATAGGGCGAGCTCACCCGCAGTGGCTGCAGTGGTAAACTGAGCCAGATGGAGGAAGCCTCTCCGAAAACAGGAGGAGCGGAGGCCAAGGAGAGACTGGAAAGAGCCCAGACTCTCACAGAGCCAGCTGGATCAGGCCTGGCTAAATGTGTCCCCACCTACCCACCCAGGGAGACGCAGCACCTGAAATCCCAGATGGAAAAAATCAACAACAGGCTGCGAAAAGCCATAAAGATCTGGACCTTCAGTTTTTCATTTCCGAAGACCTGAAAAGTGGGAATTGGAGCAGCGTGAAGGAAGAGAAGGAGCTCTGAAAAAGGAAGTGGAGGATCAAAGTGGAGCTTCGTAAGGAGAGACAGAAGCTCAAGGTAGGTAACCAACGTGGAGTTGGTTTGAACGCCTTGGAGAAAACTGTCTGGAGGTGAAAGGCTCAAGCCTCAGGAGCTGCCGGGTAAACTGAGCCAGATAGAGGAAGGCTCTCCAAAATCAGGGGGAGAGAAGGCAAGGAGAGACTCGGAAAGATCCCAGGCCTTTCCCCTTAGAGGCCGCACTGGATCAGCCTCTGGCTCAACTGTGCCTACCCTACCCACCCGCCAGGAAACACCAACACCCTGAATCAGATGGTCCAACAGCACGCGGGTGGGGGACCCCCCCCCCCCCCCCCCCAACCCCCCGAGCTGCCCTAAAAAGCCATAAAAGATCTGAGACCTTTCATCTTATTTCCGAAGACTTCTGAAAGGTTGAATTGGAAGCAGGTTCGAGAGCCAGAAGAGAAGGAGGTCACCGAAAAAGCGATAGAGCGGAAGGATCAGAAGATGCCTCAAGGTAAGTCAGACCAACGTGGAGTTTGAGTTGCGAAGAGCCTGGTCTGCGCAGATGCCGAACGGGACTCCAAGCCTCTACGCAGTGCTCAAGGGAAAACTCGCTCCGCCAGATGAAGCGAAGCCTCCAGATCGAGCAGCAGGCGAAAGAAGACACACTGAGAAAGATCCCTGGCTTCACACAGAGCCCAGTGGGACTGCAGGACTCAGAACCAACAAGGACCTCATTGGCTGCTCTTGAGTAAAATGGTTACAGCAGCTTGCGAGAGTCATCTCACGAGTGGAAGGGGGAACAAGTCACTCCCTCCTTCAGGCCAAAGCAAAGCCTGAAGGCTGACTCAGCTAGGTAGAATGGGCAGGAGTGGGAGAAGCGATAACGAGCCTAAGCCATGAGGTTCCCAGCCCGGAGATTCAGCAGCCAGGTGAGATGAAAAAGCAAGGAAGGAAACTGGCTACACGAGGACTTCTGACCTGGGTGAGAAACGTGTATTATATACTTGTCGTGGTGTGATGTGTGTGTGTGCTGTGGTGTGTGATGTGATGTGTCGATGTGTTTGAATCTGTCAGTGTTGTATGGCTGTCTTCGTGTCTGTGCTGTCTGTACCTGTGTGTATTGTGTTTATGTCTGTCTGATATTCTTGTAGTCTGTGTGTGTGTGTCTGTCTCGTGTTGTTGTGTGTGTGTTTGTGTGGATGTGTGTCTCTGTCTTGTTTGATTTGTGTGTCTGATGTGTCTGTAGTGTGGATCTCTGTAGGGTGCATGTATGTCCTTAGTTCTTTCTGATGTGTGATGTGTATATGGTAGTCTGGGTTGTGTGTGATGTATATGCTCTGAAGTGTGAATGATAAGTAAATTGTGTCTGTGGGTGTGGCTCTGGTTTGTGTGTGTGTTTGTGATGTGTTGCATTCTACTTTGATATATAGAGGTGGTGTCTGTCTCGTATCGTGCGTGGGTGTCTGTCTGTATCGGTTCGTGTGTGTGTATGTGTACCATGTGTATGCCTGAGTTCTTGTGGTTTGTGTGGTTTCTGCTGCGTGTACTGTCCTTGTATGTTTTTTGTTTGTGTGTGTATGATAGTGCTCATTGTATCGGTGTGCTGTGTGTCTGTCTCGGTATGTGTGGTTTGCTAGTCTGATATGTATGTGTGTCTGCTATATTGTTGCTTGTGTGGTGCATTGTTTTGGTGTGTAGTATGTCTCGTGTTTGTGTGGTGGTGTCTGTACGGCGTGTTGTTTGTGTGTGTGTGGCTGGCTGTAATTGTGTTGTTTGTGTGTGTGTGCACGGTATCTTTGCTGTCTCTTCTGTAATCTCTCCCCCCCTTTATGAATGTGGGTGACCTCGTCTCTCTTGTGTGTTTGTTTTTTTTTTTCTGTGTTGCTGTAGTGCCTATGTATGTGCTCGGTGTGTGTGTCTGTCGGTATGTCTTAGTTGTGTGCTGTGTGTGTGTGTGTGTGTGTGTGTGTGCTGTGTGTGTGATGTGTGCCATGTCTGTCTTGTGTGATGTATGTGTGTGCATGTCTGTCTATGTGGTGCGTGTGTGGTGTGTTGTGTGTGGTGTGTGCGTTTGCCCCGCAGGGCCGTGTGATGCGTCAGTGCAGTAGCTTGTGGAGTAGATAGAGCTTGACTACATGCAACATGCTAGGGCTACTCTCCAGCTACTGCCACGCGAACAGCCTGTTTTCAGGGGCTGGGAAAGCAGGGCCTGGGGAGCCGAGTGTGTGTCGCCCGCACTCCGACGGTACATAAGCCTCTCACACTGCCAGGACTGGTACACGCCCTCCCGTGGCACACATGGCTAATGGTCCCTCGTGCGATTCCAGCGCTAAGTTGTACAGGATCTCGAGCAGCCAGTAGGGCCACAGAGACGCGGCATGCAGCCCCATGGTGGTAGAAACACCCCTGCATGCGGGGGGGGGACCGTCAACCACTCGTCCCAGACTATGCCAGCAGTAAATAGCCCCAGCCCCTAGGGGTAAATAAGTGAAGACCCCAAACGGGGGGCTAGGCTGGAGGATGGTGGATGTGCAGAACCACCACCAAGGCGCGGGAAGCGAGCAAGCAAGGCAACCCCAAAGCCACGTGGGTTTTTTTTTTTTCCCCCGCGGGGGGGGTGCAGTGGCGGGGAGCCCGAAACCCAAAGACAAACCTGCAACTGAGACAGGGACAGCGGTGTCCAATCTGAAGAACCCCCCCCCCCGACTGTGCCAGACGGAGGTCGTCATAGCCCACGCAAGTCTATTGGTAGGAGGCGAGAGTCTTTAAAGTATAATCATAGTTCATTACATATGTTCACTGTTAATATTATGTAGAACAGGAGATAAATGTATTAATGTTTGAGAATGATTGATGGTTGCTGCCACCTTGTCCCTCTCCCTCTGACCCTGATAGGCGACAAACTAGAAAGAAGATAGGGGCGTGTGGGTACATCTCCGACTATTATGTATTTTAAGCTATGACACAGAGCTACTGTATTGCATAATTTAATATTTAAGTGCGTCAAAAAAAAAATCCGTCAGTCACCCTAATAATAACTACTGCATACACACAAACACTAGCCGTACACAAATAATCTTTGTAAGTTTGTTGTGCGCTATTTTTTTATATAGCGCCTTTTCCAGTTTAACAAGCTGCGCAAGCTGCTTTACATCTACAGGAAACATCACCATTCACACACAGTCCTACACTGCGCAGGCGGCATGCCGCCCTCACAAGGAGCCACCTGCTCATCAGAATAAACACTCACACACGCATGCGCAGCACCGGTGGCCAACTCTATAGGGTTCAGTGGTCTTAGCCCAAAGGACACTTCGACAATGACTGCAGGGGGGGCGCATCGAACCTACCAACTTCCGATTGGCAGGAAAACGCTCTACCACTGAGCCCACAGCTTTATGTCTATTGTAGTTTGAATGTAAATTGCACCTTACAGTCATGTGTAATATAGTTTGCATGTAGAAATCAGAGGAAAACCCCAAATTAAACAGTTCGCTCAAAGGTATTTCACATGTTAAATATAATATTTTAATATAGGGTTTTGGCCTTGGAGGCACTGTTGGGAAAAGTCATCCAAAGAAAATAAATGAAAGGAACACAGCGGAGACAATTTTGCAGCCGTACCTCCGAGTCTTCCTGTAGCCTTTGAGACGGGCGATTTATGGACCAAGAGCATTCAAACACAGCTGCAGTTTAAAGTTTAGGAAGGACAAAAAGCTTTAGATTATACACTGGTTATTGCTCAAATCAGCTACCAACTTGAATTATTTGCGTATAGATCCATATCAGTTTACCTTTTCCTAATAGCAATATCAAGAAATCCAGGATTTCCATGAGTAGTTCTCCCTTTTTGTCTGATGATGTGCCCTGAGCCTCGTCTGGGCAGGCGCTCCAGCATGTATGAAAGCATGTCTTGATTTTGCTCTACCTGAGTCTGCTTTGTCCTGAGTTTCCTGAACACATCCTGCTGGTTCTCCTACTCCACACACCTGCTGTTACTCTCGCGATCTGCCCCCCCGGGTGTCCTGATGACCCCTCTGCTCAAAACAAGACGCAGCTGACCAACCCCGGTCCCGGTAGGACCGTGTAGCCTAACCAGTCATGTTGACGACCCTCTTGTATCTTTTTTTTTTTGGTAATATTAGTAGGCTCTAGTCTGTGCAAAGTCTTTCTGCCTGTTGTTAACAGCCCTCTGTTGTCTATGTCTTACAGTCAACCACATGCCCGATAGAAAAATCACACCTGCTGGCCGCACAACTTCAAGATGCATTTGCGGCATCTGACACAAACCCTCCAGCCCTGCATATCGTCACCCATGCCAAAATATAGGATCAACCGCCTTCCATCATTAACTGTCCCAGAACACGTTTTAAAACCAGGGCACGACCAGGAGCCTATTTCTGTGTTGTAACGCGGCTCCAAGGCCCTCTGGCAACTATCTCCCTGAGCCTTGAGCAGCCTTGGATTCTGTGGCAATCTTTTAAAAAACCACCTCAGACACATACTTTTTAGACAAGCTTTTACTAGACAATAGGCCTTAGTATACTATGTGCTGCTGATTTATTTTGTTTTTTACTGCTAAAGACAATTTGAATGACCTTCTTGTCTGTGAAAGCAGGTGCCTATATAAAGAAAGTTTTACTTACTTACTTACTTACTATATTCATACTACAAATAAATAATCTCGCTTGTTATTCAACCATACCGTCGTCCGGGTCTGTTCCCTGGCGTTCCAGTACTCGATAAATGGTACTGCAAAGTCTGTCCCCCCCCAGCCCACCGCACTCAGACCAGTCTTAAAGCAAAGGTCCACTAACACATACTAATTAGGAATTAAATAACTACACTGCAATGATCAGGGGGAACTAGACTTGGAGTATTAAATAATCATATTAAAAATCTATTAATACTACGACTCTGCTCACTCCTAAACCAGGACCAGTAAACCTCTGATGTCAGATAATCTAACTGATCCATTGGTCTCACTGAAACTGCTGGCGCCATGGAGTAGTTAGTCCAGATGAACGGTCTGAGAGGACAGCTCGAATGTTAAGATTACACGTTAGTCAATATTTTTTGGGTGCTTGAATTAATACGACGTGATTAAAAAACCTTAATGCATAATAAAAAGTGTAAAAAGGCATGTTTGATTTGAAATTGTAATAAAATATTTACATTCACATATATCTTCAAATGTTGTTCTTTATTACAAATGCTATTTTTAGTTGCAAGAATTAAAGGTCAAACCAGAAGTTTAATGAAGAGCCACACCTTTGCCTGTGAGCCTAAAAAGGATATCAGAGAGAGAGAAATGTCACTTTGGGCTAAAACTAGATTTTGCGCCGGGTAATTGTGCTTTGTATTTCAGCCTTAGTTATATTGTTTAATATTTGTTGTAATTTCTTGTATTAAATGCCCATTTACGTACTGTCTGACTGACGCTAACATTGTGGGAGCCCGTCTAGTGGTTAAGACCGGAAGTGTTTAAAGACTGTAAAGACTGAAAGTGTATATTTGAATCATTTTATTTAAATGTGTTATTTTCTATGCTAGTTACTACTAGGCGTGTCTCCGATGGAAATGTGCGAAATAAATGTTCAAAAGACATCTGCTATGCATGCGTGCGCGTATTCAATGCGCGACCAGTGTAATTACAGAAGTTACTCCTCGCAGTCAGAATAATACTCTAAGTTCCCTAGAGGCCCAGACGGGGCGCCGGCGCAGCCATCTTTGATTCAAGTTGTTCATTAATCCTAAAAATCGACTAAATTAGAACTCGTCTGAAAGCCTCGTTCTTAACCTTCAACATCCATCATGCGAAAACAGTACAGACGATTATATTTGATTGAGTTTTTACCGAGCCTCCAGGAACAGATTCTGCAATTTTTATTTCTTTTTTTTTTTGCATTGACTTCCAGAAGGTTTTATCGGTGTAGTCCATAAAGCAGCCAAAGTGCTTATTGTAGGAATTTAATATCCATGTGACGTTGCCAACGACAGCTTAGTGTGCTTTACATCGCACACTAGAGTCAGCTGTCTCGTCAGAGTGACATAAGACCACTCACTGTCTCCCTTTTTCTTTTTTATTTGGACCACACCCGCCGACCTCGTGCTGACGTACAGATTAAATTAGATTATACTTTATTCTCCCACGACGACGGAAATTTTGTGTTACAGCAGCACCAAATTGAAGATTAATAGTATATTCAGGCAAAGTTTAGAATTGGCTAAGACAGTCTGAAATGGGTAGGAAGAGCCCTCAGAAATGCCCAGATCAGACTATTACTATTAATTAATAATTAATAAGACGCATATAAAACTATTACTCCTAACTATAGAAGCAAATAAGAGACGATGTTTCAGCTCGCAGCCAGGAGACCCCCGACAGAGTCTCAGCCTTACTGAGCCATCTGTTCCTTCAGACCTTCACACACCACACACACCACCCAACACTAGGGCAGCCCTGCCGTAGTCACAGGCCACTTACAACAGCTCTCCGTGGGCCTCTACACGCCATAAGACAGTTATAAGTCATAGTCAGGAGCTACTCGCTTTCTAAAAAAAGCCAACAACAGAAAGATAGTATGCCAGTCTGTACTTATACATTTTAATAAAGTTTACATGACCAATGCCGACGCGAACCGACCCCACCACGGCCGGCTGGACAACGCGCCAGACATTGACGCAGAACGACATCTGGAATTACTCAAACGAGAATTGATCAAACTGAAGTCTACTGAGCTACGCAAGCTTTAGTGAATTATTGCTTAACCTTTCATAAGGTATAAGTTTAGAAACCTTTTGTACATGCATGTTGTTTTAGCCAAAGTGCGACGCCAGCCCTGAGAGCTGCAGGATCTTTGGTTACGTTACTAGGAGACCATTCGGACCAATGAAGACACTAAGCCCTGTCAGAAAAGTATGCAAACAGAGAAACCCCTCTATTAACTAGGTTGTGCCTGCCAACATAAATAGAGAACCGATATCAATATATAAACTAAAAGTAGACTAAAAACAAAATCAGCCATTTTGCACATTAATCTTTATTTCCAAAAGTAAAACATGAAAACTTTAAAGCATTTCAAACACTGCGAACAAAGATGAGAACATTTGTCTGATGGGGTTAAGTGCTCTTCTTCCCCCCCCCCCCTCCCCCCTCCCCTCCCCCCCTCACCCTCAGTGGGAAAGTCCAGATGGAAACAACAAAAGCGAATAATCACTTGTATATTTCCTCATAACAGCATCCATCTTACTCACAAGTATAATCGACACTTGTCCTCTGCCTATTTCAATTCCTGCCTTTTCATACAAACATTAAAGCACTTGTGCGTATAACGTTAAAAGCTGCATTTTATTGAATTATAATTGAATAAAGTGCCAACCCATAAGGAAAAAAGAAATTTTACCCCACTGTGATCAACCAAAATATTTTTACACATTAGTTCATTGCGAGTTTGCCCCAATCTGCAAAAGCCACTCTGCCAACAAAGGCGAGCGTGTTTTGTGCACTGCCCGCTTCAGTTTCAATGAACATTGACAATGTACAAAGCATGTGTGAAAATGGGTGAGCACCATATGCATTCAAAAAGCTGACCCACTTTTTCTTCTTGTTTTTAAAACCATAATCCACCCTATCACATAATTAGTACTCCTCATGCGAGATCGTCAGGCTTTTTTTTTTTAGATCCAGGTCAGAAAGTCATAGATGGTATGTCTGTCTCGCCGTTTCGCTCGTCCCTATCCCATGGGGAAACTGCAATCCAGACACATCAAGCAAATTATGCTAAAGAGCATGTATAAACCTTATAACAATGAAAAACAAAGGGGTGAGTAATCTACATTATACTACAGACTTTAAGATATGGGCATTGACAGATAAAAAGCCTGCCTTTCAACAAACAATACATAGAAGAAAGGATTGCCGGCCAAACATACTTCCAGAGTGTCATGTGTACATGGCAAGAATTCTCACCAGGTTGAACAAGGAGTGAGAGAAGGAAGCACAGTTTCTCTCTTTTTTAAAGATTATATATTCGACACAATTCATCATGTAAAACAAAAAAACTTTCAACGGTATAAAACCCAGCATATGCTGGACTATGATACCGTTTGGTCAACATGCTAATGCTTGGCCAAATCTTACTGAGTAGCCCCGAAAGGTCTGATAATGGAATCGTGGATATTAAATGTTAGATATTCAATTTTTTTGTAGTGCCCGAGGTCCAGAATCTTTCTGTCTAAAAGTGATAGCAATAGTTAGTGTATTGTAATTCCAGCATTCTAGTAGTATAGGCATGGCCTCTAAGTCCCCCCCTCCGTTCTGCATACAAAAATTCACCAACAACACGGAGAAGAGTTGGAGCACGCCACAAAGCTTGCGCGCTGCTGTAGCTAACAGACAGAACAATATATTTCGCACATAGTAACCCTAATAAGCTCAACATCTTCTCAGCAGCGAACACAAGCCTGTAGTACGCCATTGTTGTTGTTGTAAGCGTCGCGGCGACAAAGAGTCGAAAGCGCTAGAGAGTCAAGGAGTGTGCGCGAGTCCTTCGCTGTCCAACAAAGACACAGCGGCGGGTTTATTTTTCACCTAGGGACCAATTTAAAAAAAGCGTGTCTTACAGGATGGTTTGGACGATCGACCAAAACAATGCGAAACGACAGCTTCGACTTTGAAGAACAGCGGCAGCCTGGGGCTTCTCGTGTATGTTTGATAATGCCTTTAATAGAACTTCAACGAATAATCATGCTATTTACAACAATTAGCGTGCCGGCGATTACCAGTGGAACACTGCCGCGCCGATTCGATTGGAACGAGCTATGGCCAATGGCACAACCGCACTTACTCAATGGTGTGCGCACAGACATACTCCCTCGACCAATGGCCCGCCAATGCTCTTATTGACAGACCTCGATGTTTAAGAGAGGCGCGCTCCCGACCTCGGCCCTGCGGTTCAGCCAAAAAATACCAGGCACACCCCGTACGCATATGAGTAAGTCTATTAGATAGCAATAACATACACATGCGCCCTTTCAGCCAATGATGAAAAAGACATAATGTAAATGACGGAAAACTGTAGCGCGGAGTTAGTATGTAGCCCTCTGTAAGTGCCCGAGTGTGTTCTCCCACCCAGCCCTGAATCGACTGCGCGAGGACACGGAGAACATCTGCTCGCATGAAACGCAGCAGCACCACAGATAGAGACCGCTGCCTGAGGAACTCATCATATTCGGACTGGTAAGCAAAAAAAACACGGTCCCCCCCCCCCCAAACCCCAGTGCACAGTTTTCATCCAGAAACATATACAATGACTAGCTCAGCGCCGCCGCCCTCATAGATACTTCCGCCTCAATTTCCATTTTTTTTCAGTACTCAGTCTGACGCGCGGATTGGTATAATTAGCTGGAGTTTTTCTCCCGGCCAAATATTTGGCCGGTCCATTCAGACCGAACAGCAGAGAGGGCACTGATGAACGATGCACGTTGAGCGAATTAGTAACCTTCAACGGAGTTCCGTACTCATGAGTGCCGTGCCGCAGAAAGATGCAGCAAATCCCCATTTAAGTTAGTTGTGGCAACGTGACGAATCATCCAGCCCCAAGCAGCCGCAATCTTTGACCGAGTTTGTTGGACCCGGCCATGCATGTTGTGCGCCCTCCTCCCACGATGCGCAGTTCCGGAAAAGTTAGATTTCTTTTTTTTACAGCTTGTGTGTTAGTGCCGTAAAGGAGTTGGCCTAAGGATAGCGCTAGCCGATGCTAAGCCAGACGTCACAACCTAACGTTAGCTGGAATTGATTAGGAGAGATCCCCCCCTCCCCGGAGTGCTGCGCTGCGGCCAGAGCATAGTTTTAATGTTAACAAGAAAAGTAACCCAACCTCAAGGAAGTTAAAACTGTCAACGGAGAAGCCGGCCAGACTACTCTCTACAAATTGAAAGTATGAGAGTCTGGTAGGACCAGGCTAATACAAATACACCAGAGGCGCTTCAAACTCATTTAATTCATGGGCACACAAACCCCTAATTTGATCTCAAGGTGCGCGCAAGACCAGAAAACGACTCTAGATCAGAAACTTTATCTGCCCCACAGCAGTTTTTTTTGTCCAGAGCAAAACGTCAAGGCTGCTTCTGCTACGGGGGGGGACAGCCGTTCTAAGCGCCCATTGTTCTTTTTTTCTAGTTAAAAACGTGATTGTTACGAACCCTTTTTTTTTTTTTTACTGCGGGAAGCAGACGGTTATATTTCAACAACAACAAAAGAAAACTCGTCAATCTACGGAAAAAGAACTCAAAATTCTAGGAGATTAAGTGCGTAAATTTGAAGTGAGAATGAATTAATTAATTCCCTGCAATTCTTTCACCGGAGGGCGGTTACTGGCCACGAGCCGTATGTTTGACACCCCATGCAGTAAGACGAGTTGACAAAATAAAAGGATAGCCCAACATGTGCGGAGCCCAACCAGAACTTCCAAACAGTATCAAAGAAGCATGTCTCAGGCCCAAGCCGCAAAACGTGTCTGCCATGCCTTAGAAATACGACCGACGCCATCCCCTTTCAGACATTTATTGCAGTTATAAATATGTATTTTTTAAAATCTTATTAAAAAAGAAATTACTCATTGCCTTTCAAATATTGCACTGTTCAATACGAACAAAATACTGCTAGCCTATTTTGCCATCAATAATGCGAAGCTGTCTTTGCTGCCGTATCTCATACAGTATGATGTTTAAGAAGTATACTACTGCTGAGTGCAGCCGACATTTCACAACTCTCCTGAGGGGCCCAATTTATCACTCGAACATGGGTGCATCCAATCACGTGACTTTTCAGCAGCCGCCGGTCAGACAGTGTTTCTGCCCGTGTGCAAAGCATAGGAAAAAGCCACACAGGCGGCGTGCAAGAGCCCTGAGATTCAGCACACACAATATCAACATCAGACCCAGGTCTACCATGCTTAAGTATTATCAGCCTATCAGACTGGGCTTTGTGTGTTTCCACTTTGTTATAAGACACACAAAAAATACTAAGATGAAATCAGGTTTTAGTTCATTTAGCATTTTTTTTTTGCTTTGCCCCTATTTAATTAATAGGAATGTCTCTGGGGGGGTACATTTGAAATTTTATTCTATAAAAAGCCGAACTTAAATGGTGACTACTTGTAAATGTGTCATGTATAACTCCTGAATGCGAAGTTGCTCCTATGTTCAACGCCAGCTTCTCCTTGCAGAGCCTCACATGTTGTGCATGGCGCCTCAAGGGCCTTGCTGCCTAAGAAGAAAATTAATAAAAACACATTTGACCGGTGCGACAGGACGATGTTTTGGTGACCCGACTGCCTAAGCCCAGTAATAGCGTTGATATATTTACCAGAGCCCAATTTTGAGCGGCGCCATCTCTTGATGCAGTCCTGGTGGACGTACTGCCAGACGCCATGTACCCAGCGGCCCAAGGCTGAATCAGGGGAGTGGCAGCCAGCTTCCTCCCCCATCGGAGATTGGCACAGATCACCTTCTTCCTCGTCAGACTCCTCCAGCACAGTCTCAGAGCAGTAAAGGAGAGATAATTTGGCTTGCCCTGTGGCATACCAAGTAACTATTTTTACATCTCGTTTCACTTATAAAAAAAACGTTTGATATTAGTACTACTAAATTATGTAAGACTTTAAAAACACATTTGGGGCCATATGTGAAGTGTTTTCTTTTCTGCTCTAGAAGGAAACACAAGAAGTTCAGCATTGATGTATTATCAACCAGAGGTTTAGCTAGCCCTGGAGAATGATACGATCTATATGACACAAGAGAGATTTGGGAAGTAAAGAACTGCTAAGAGCCCACATGTGTCACTCAGTAAGACTGGCACACGACCCACTTTAGTATACTACATTAATAAAGTCACCAGGCTACAATTCAAGAGAAACAAAAAAAGTCACAGATCAATCCTTCTGCAACTTTAATGCCCTAAGAAATATTAAAAATTGCTAAATTACAAGACA
>NC_045738.1:29480002-29480182 GCF_008692095.1 Etheostoma spectabile | reverse complement strand
CTGGAGTGGGATTTGCAAAAATCCACCGCTTCCTGTTCAGATGCACCAATCACAGCTAAGGGGGGGTGTCTCACTGCGTGTCAATCACTGCTCATGCACAAGCACTCAAATGAGTGAAAATGGGGGGGAGGGACAGAGAAGTCAATCAAATTCTCGGTTTAAATCCTGGAAGAAGACCCA
>NC_045738.1:29478412-29479992 GCF_008692095.1 Etheostoma spectabile | reverse complement strand
AACGTTGCCTTTTGTATTAAATCATCGGAACATAAAGCAGTGTTGTATTTTTGTCCTTCACCTGCCAGAAGGTGGGAGGGGCACACCATGTCTTTTATATTTATATTGTGGTAAATGCCACATCTTAACTAATGGGTAGTTGCTGAGGCACACAGGTTATGGGAGGTTAGTTAGAGAAATGGCGTCCACTTCGCGCATAAACTTGGTTGTACTGCACTTGTGCAAAGACATCCTATTTTTCCCTCCCTTCAATATTTCATTAAAGTGTTTTTGTTCTTGGCCATATTTAAGGCTCACCCCCTCACGAACCCACCCCAGCATTCATTCATACTGGTACATCACCAAACCACTGCGTCTCACCACCTCAACACACACAGCAAAATCAATGAGACCATTCGGAACTTGAAAAATAAGAAAGCTGTTGTCTGTCCATAACTACACACGGCTACTGGGTGCACCTTGAGTTTCGAAACAAATTTCCCTCAAACTAGCACTTTCTACAAGACAGTGCCTTTGAAATCAAAGGTGCACAGTTGCAACAAGAGAAAGGGAAACATCTGGAAAACATGGCTTTCATACTCTCCCGGGGGAACTGAACCACGACGCGATTCTACCTCAGTTACCTTGAAGAGCAGGTACGTGCGTGAGCTGCAAGGACGGCGAGGGCACCTCTCACCCAGTGTGACAATCTGACGGGGAGAGTACACCTCTCCATTGAGGACCTGGCTGGCCGGTCTCCTGTCGCTCTAAGCTCACAACATCAGAGAGGGGCATCCAGTCCGGGCTGCCATGACCAGAGGATATGCAGAGCGGAGATTTGTGTGATTGGGACGCGGCAGACACTTCGTACTCAATGACCTGAAGGTGGATCAACTGGAGGAGTGAAGGGGAGAGGAGGCCACGAAAAGGAAGTTGAGACTCTGAAGCATAGATGGTTTGAAAAGAGACAGAGCGCTGATGTAAGTGAGACCACAATGTGGGGTTGGAGGTTTCTGGAGAATGGACAGGCTAGAGCTGAGGCACACTGAGCCAGATGGAGAAGCTCTCCGAAAAACAGGAGTAGAGGGCCAAGAGAAGACTGGAAAAGAGCCCAGGACTTCCCTACAGAGCCCAGGATCAGGCCTCGGCTAAATGGTTTGCTCCCCAACCCCACCCCATCGGGAACGCAGCATGCTGAAGGTGTACCCAATGGCCAAACCAACAGACAGGCTGCGAATGCCTAAAACGATCTGGACCCCTCACGTATTCCTGCCATCCCGAAAGACTTGAAAGCTGCAATTGGAGCAGGTGGGGGAGAGAAGAGGTCCGTGAAAAGGAGTGGGCGTCAGGATAGCATGGAGCTCCGAAAGGAGGTACAAAGCTCACAAAGGTAAGGTAAGACCAAAGTTGGAGTTGGAGTTGGAGAAGCTGTCGGGATCGGTGAAGCGGCTACGAGCTCATGAGCTTGCAGGGGTAAACTGAGCCAGATGGGAGGAAGGCCTCTCCGAAACAGAGGAGGCGGAGGCAAGGAGAGACTGGAAAGGCCCAGATCTTTCACAGAGCCAGCTGGATCAGAGCCCTGACGGCTAATGTGTCCCTAC
>NC_045738.1:29478259-29478387 GCF_008692095.1 Etheostoma spectabile | reverse complement strand
GTTCACCTGATCATCAGAGAGGACCTGCTGGCCGGTCTCCTGGATCAGCTTCAACAACAAAGAGAGGGCTGCAGTTGGGGCCATGACACAGAGCTGATGCAGAGGGAGATGTGTGATCTGGACCGGCA
>NC_045738.1:29477444-29478186 GCF_008692095.1 Etheostoma spectabile | reverse complement strand
GTTGAGACTCTGAAGATAGAGGTTTGTAAGAAGAGACAGAAGCTTGAGGTAAGTGAGAACAACAATGTGGGGTTGGAGAGGTTTCTGGAGGTGGACAGGGCTCATGAGCTCATGACCACCCAGACCACCCAGGGACCACCCAGGGAAACACAGTATCTGAAATCCCAGATGGCCAAAACCAACAACAGGCTGCGAAATGCCATAAAAGATCTGGGACCTTCAGTTCTCATTACGAAGAAGTGGAAAGTGCATTGGAGCGGGAAGGGAGAGAAGGAGTCCTGTGAAGCAATGGAAGTGTGTAGGATCGATCGATGGGGCTTCGTTACGAGCGACAGAAAGCTCAAGGTAGGTAGACCAACGTGGAGTTGGAGTGGGAGCTGGTTGGAGAGTGGATGCGGGGCATGCAGCTGATCATGAGCTGCAGGGTAAACAGACAGATGGAGGACTGTTCCGAAAAAGAGGAGGAGGGGCCCGGGGACCAAGGAAGAGGACTGGAAAGGAGCAAGACTTCTCACAGGAGCCCAGATGGTGGCTTGGCTTAATGTGTCCCCTCACCCAACAGGGATACGCAGCACCGAAATCCCAGATGGAAAAAAGCAGCAAAAGGCTGACGGAAAAGCCAGAAAAAGATGCTGGACCTTCAGTTGTCATTTCCGAAGACCTGAAAAGTGGAACTGGAGCAGTGAAGGGAGTGGAGAAGGAGCCTCTGAAAAAGGAAGTGGAGGATCCGGAAGAATGGAGC
>NC_045738.1:29476908-29477026 GCF_008692095.1 Etheostoma spectabile | reverse complement strand
AGGAGGCTTCTGCCTGGGTGAGGAAACGTGTATTTGTACTTGTAGTGTGTGTGTGTGTCTATGTGTTTGTCTGTCTGTGTGTCTGTCTGTATCGTGTCTGTGTGTGTCTGTGTGTATG
>NC_045738.1:29476759-29476898 GCF_008692095.1 Etheostoma spectabile | reverse complement strand
TTGTGTCTGTCTGTTTCTTGTAGTTTGTGTGTGTGCGTCTGTCTCGTGTTGTTTGTGTGTGTGTGTGTGTGTCTCTGTCTTGTGTTGTTTGTGTGTCTGTGTGTGTATCTGTGTATGTGTGCATGTATGTCTTGTTTTT
>NC_045738.1:29453799-29476712 GCF_008692095.1 Etheostoma spectabile | reverse complement strand
TATGTGTGAGTGTGTGTCAGTCTTGTGTCTGTGTGTGTGTCTCTGTGTTTGTGTGTGTTTGTGTGTGTGCATGTCTCTTTGTATCTGTGTGTGTGTCTGTTTCGTATCTGTGTGTGTGTCTGTCTGTCTCGTGTTTGTGTGTGTGTCCGTGTGTATGTCTGTTTCTTGTAGTTTGTGTGTGTGTCTGTCTTGTGTGTTTTTGTGGTGTGTGGTGTCCTTGTACTGTGTGTGTGTGTCTTTCCTCGTGTCTGTGTGTCTTGTGTCTGTATGTATGTGGTCTGTCGCGTGTGTTGTGTGGGTTTTTTTTGTGTGATGTCTGTCTCGTCTTTGTGTGTGTGGTGTCTGTCCGTGTGTTGTTTGTGTGTGTGTGTGGCTGTCTTGTGTTTGTGGGTAGTGATTGGTGTTTGTCTGTGTGTCTGTGTCTCTCTGTGTTTGGGTGTGTGCACGGCGTGGTCTCTTGGTCTCTTTGTATCCTCTGTGTGTGTGGTGTTGTCTCTCTGTTGTTTGTGTGTGTTGTGGGTGTGTGTTTCCTGGTGTAGGTGCTGTCTGTTCTGTCTTTCCTGTCTTGTGTGTGTGTGTGTGTGTGTTGTGGTCTTTCTGTCCTGTGTGGATTGGGTTCAGGGTGTCTGTCTCGTGGTGTGTGTGTGGTGTGTGTGTGTGTGTTGTGTGTGTGTGCGTTTGCTCGCAGGGCGTAGTGGATGCGTCAGTGTCAGTAGTTTTGGATTAGTAATCTTGTGTACAGCTCATGCTACTTCCGCTAACTGCCCCCGGACAGCCCTTTTTCGGTGCTGAAAGAGGCCGAGTGTGTGTTCGCCTCCTCCACCGGTACCTAGCCGCTCACACTGCAAGACCTGTACACCCTCCCCGTGGCACACATGGGAAACTGGGCCCTCGTGGTTCCAGGCTAAGTTGTACCAGGATCTCGGAGCAGGAACTATGGGCCCACAAGAACCGCGTAAAAAAAAAAAAAACATGCAGGCCCTCGTGAGTTAAAAACGCCCTGATGCCCCGTCAACCACTGTTCCCAAGCATATGGGTAATAGCCCAGCTATGGGTAATAGATGAAGAACCCAACGGGGCGCAGTGAGGATGGTGGTGTGAGAACGCACCACACGGCTGGGAAGGAGGAAAGAAGGCACCCGAAAGCCACGGGGCTTTACTCGGGGGGGTACAGTGGCTGGGGTAGGAACCCCAAGACAACCCTGCAACCTGTAGACAGGGACAGCTGTGCCAACTGACCAGACACCCCGCAACCTCCTGCCAGACTGAGGTCGTCAGTGCCACTGAAGTTCTATCTGGTAGGATGAGGTCTTTAAAGTATACTCATAGTCATTACATAGGTTCTACTGTTAAATTATCTGTAAACATGGAATCCTTTATTTGGATGAAGTTGATGTTTGCTGCCCTTGTCCTCTCCCTCTGGCCCTGTAGGTGACCACCTAGAATAAGTCTTTGGGTGTGTCTCCCGCCTATGTAGTATTTTATGTCTGACACAGAGTCCGTTTTTCCATATTTAATATTAAGTGGTCCAAAAAAAAAGAAAAAATCAATCAGATCACCCTAAATAATAATCTACTGCTACCCACACAACCCTAGCTACACATAAATTCTTTGAAAGTAAAATGTCATGTTTGTTGTTCTATTGGTATTTTGCATGTAAGTTTGCTACAGCCATGTGTATATAGTTTGATGTAGAAATCAGAGGAAAACCCCCCCAATTATCAATTTGCTCAAATTATTTCACATGTTAAATATAATATTCTTAATATAGGGTTTTGTCTGGAGGCACATGTTTGGTCATCCCAAGAAAATATGAATGAACACGGAGCATTTTGCGTTCCCGTCCGGTCCCTCCTGTAGCTTTAGACGGTGGATTTAGGACCCAGAGCTTCACACACATGCTGCATTTTAAAGTGTATGAAGATAAAAATCTTAAGATTTACACTGGTTTTTGTCAAATCACTACCACTTTGAATTATTTGAATATAGATCCATTATCAGTTTTACCTTGTTCACTATACGAATAATCAATACTCCTAGATGTCCTGTAGTTCTGGTCTGAATGATTTGCCTGAGCCTCGTCTGTCAGGCTCCAGCAGTGTTTGACCTGTTTTGATTTTGCTCTACCCTGAAAGTCTGGTTGTCCGAGTTTTCCTGAACACATCCCTGCTGGTTCTCCTACTCCCCACACTTGCTGTTATCTTGGCGCTCTGGCCCCCCCCAGTCCTGATGCCCCGCATGCTTCCAAACAAGCCACGTGACCAGACCAACGGTTCCCCTGTGACCGTTAGCCTAATCCAGTATGTTGAGCTCTTGTATCTGTCTCTAGTTTTTTAAAGTCCTTTCTGCCCTGTGTTAACCTGCCTCCTGTTTCCTCTGTCTACCGTCAACCACCTGGATAGAAACTCACACCTGACTGGCCGACAACTTCACAGATCAGTCCTGGGATCTGCACAAACCCTCCAGCCTGCCTATGTCGCCCCCTGCCAAAAATAAGGACTCACCCCGCTTCCATATTCATACTACTACCCAATAAATACATCTCCTGTTATTCCAACTAACCTTGTCCGGGTCTGCTTCTGTGTTCCGTACTAGACAAATGGTGCCCAAGACGGGGGGGGGGCTGCCGCCATCTTTGATTCCAGCTTGTTAATTAATCCTAAACCTAGACCTAAATTGACACTACGTTTGAAAGCCTCGTTCTTAACCTTCACACATCATGGGACAACATTGACCTCCAATTCTAATTTGTTGTTTGTTTTACCGCGCTCCAGGACCAATTCCCCTGAATTTTTAATTTGAAATTCAAGTTTTATCAGGTGTAGTCCCAAATCGACAAAGTGCTTATTGTAGAGATTTTAATCTCCAGTGATGCCATGTTTCAACTTCCTACACTGCAGTGCCTGCTACGTCCTGCTACGTCCTGCATGTGCCTTGTAATGCCGCACAGCGTCCTGCTAGGCCATGAACTATACAAAGAACTGCTACGCACTACTAATTTTTTCTATTTTGTTATTGGCACTCTTCATTCTAAACCCCAACCGGCCCTCGACACCGCCTACCATAGCCTTGGTCTGACCGAGTTTCTGCCTAAAAGGACGTTTTTCCCTCGCCACTGTTTCCTGTTACTTGCTCTGGAGGAAACTAACTAGACCTGTTGGTTCCACCTTGTAAATTCTGTATTGGTCTAACCTAGCTCTATCTGTTAAGTGTCTTGATATAACTCTTGTTATGATTATCTATAACTAAAATTGAAATTGAATTGCTTGATTTGGGACGTGCCAACGACATCCTTAGTGCTGCTTTCATCTCACAGACTAGAGTCCGCTGGTTAAGTCAGAGTGCATAAAGACCACTCACTGTTGGAACCCACACCCCCCAACCTCGTGCTGACGTACAGTTTAATTAGATTATACTTTATTCACCCACGACGGGGAATTTGTTGGTTGTTACAGCACATCCAAATTGAAGATTTATAGTATTCTCAGCAAATTTTTAGAATTGGTAATACAGTCTGAAAATGTGTATGAATGCCCTCCCTCAGACATGCCAGCTCAACTATTACTCTTAATATTAATAATTATTCAAGAGATTCAAACTATTCCATCTCACGTAATAGAACAAATAAGAACGAGGTTTTAGCTCTGTGCCAGACTGACAGCGTCCCCGCTCTACTGAGCCATCTTTTTCCTTCAGAACCTCCCACACCAAGCATACACCACCCAAACTGGAGCTGGTGTCCTTTCTCGGGGCTCACCCAGTAAGAGCGCGCCCCTTGTTGGTCTCCCTGCAGCAGCCGGGTTTGAATCCGACTACAGCCCTATGCTGCATGCCTCCCCCTATCTCTCTCTCCCCCCCTTTTATCCCATCAACTGTAATAAAGGGGAAACCCCTAATAAAAATAATAATTAAAAAAAAGTTGTGTTTTCCTTTCACATTATGGGTTCTCCCTGTAAAGCCAAAGACCCCCAGACACCCCTCTGATTCTAACCCCCGGACCCCTACGCAGAGCTGACTTCACCTTTTCGAAAACTGTAACTACAATGTAATGTAACTGTAATGTTAAATGTAACGGTCGCGGCGACTTACGTCTCACGACTGTGGCTTGGCGTTGCATTTCCCCCCCCCCCTCATCGCCATTTCTCCTTCTCCATGAAACCACTGATCTCCTCCTGCTTCAGAAATAAATAACAGGGGGAGCACTTTGTTTCTCTCCATAGGACTCTATAGTCACTACTCCCTCTGCAGATAATCTCCCCCCCCCCACACCACACCCACACACACACTGCCTCAACGCACAAGTATAACCACCAGGCCACTTAGACAGCTCTTGCGTGGAGCCTGCTAACACAGCCAAAGACAGTTATAAGTCTAAGTCAGGATAACTCAATTTCAAAAAGCCAACAACAGATATGTATGCCATCTGTACGTACATTTAATAAAGTTTCATGCAAATCTGCCGTCGAACCGACCCCACCTCTGTGAACTTGCACACAGACATGGCAGAACTGACATCTGGATTACTCAAAAGATGAATGTCATAACTGACTACAAAGCTTTAATGAATTTATTTTGTTAACCTTTCATAAGGTTATAAAATTTAGAAACCTTTTGTACATGATGTTTTTTTTTCGAAAGTGGACGCAGCCCTGAGAGCTGGCAGGCTCTTGGTTTTACTAGGAGCCCATTGGACCAAGTGAAGACACTATGCAAGCACTTTGGAATTGCCTTATTGCTGAAAAGGGTTCTATTGAAATAAAGTTTCCTTGCCTTCCACCAACCTCAGCCTGTCATCAGTCCCCAGGGCCATAGAAACACTGTGGCCTGGTTTGCTCAGACGAAGTGTAACGTCAACAGCACCGGCGACCCCGCTTCACATTCCAAACCTCGACATTAATCCCATATCACAGTGAATGGGGTCTGCATGAAGTTTTGCAAAACTAATAACCACAACACTTAACCCACTATACAGCTTGGGCCGTGAGTCACGTGCTTCAACCAAAAAGTGCAGAGCCGACGTAGTTTTGGCTTGTGTTTACTCCCTGCACCTCTGTGTGCGTCTGTGTGTTTGTGTGTGGTTGTGCGTGTCTGTGTGTTTGTGTGTCGCAATCCTATCGGAAACAGAAAAGAGTCAGAGATCTGACCACACACACAAGGAGCTTTTTAAAACACCCTCACTATAACATCTCTCATCCCACAGACACACATTTGTTGCACACAACACAAGCCACACGAATCCTGAGACGGATAAAAGACTTGCAAAGAAATTATGTTTAAATTCCCCCACTACACTGTTCTTATTCTGTTTTTACCTGATGCGACATGGCCTGAGCTTTGGCTAGCTCCCTCGTTCCTTTTTTCATTAGCTTGCAGGTCTACCGTGAGAGCCTGTTTTTTTCTTTGCCCCCTTTCCGTGTGCGAAGTCCTCAACAGCTTGGCCTCATTCCTCTGTCACACATTAACACAGCTTTGGAACTGAGGGGGCTTAAACAGAACAGTCAGAACTTAAAGAACACAATGTTTGGTGTTGTGGTACTTACCTGAAATGTATTCATTTGGGCTAACAAGTTGTACTGCGTTTAGTGTGATCCATTAACGCATACATTTTCCCCAGTCCTTGGGTTTTATTCAGCTCTGCATCCCCGGTGAAGATCGAAAATGCCCTAGAGAATACAAACCATTTAACAAATAATTTTCTGGAAAAATCAATTACAAAAGGTAAATGAGTATGGCTGCCTGCACCATATGAGGGAAATATGCACTTTGCGATAAAGATGTGAATGTCGCCCATAATGATATTACCTTGCGATAACCAGATATTAAACTGTACTCAGTCCTGTCATTTCTGTCTGCGTTCAGTATTCAGGTATATTCAACTAATGCTTGATGCATTTAAACTGAAATTAAAGAACATCCTTTCCAACATTCGTTTTATCAACAACATTCAGCATTGAATTGTCAATTAAAGCAACACTTGAAAAAGACCGCATTTTACATTTTAAAAGTGCAGTAAATAACTAACTAAAAAATCTGGTGTCTTTCCGCGATATGTCCAGCCTATCCCAACGTGTTTTATTGCTCCGTTGATATTGTGATGATGACACAAAAATGATGTGTGATTTATAAGTAGGTAAATATTCATTTTAAAATGGACATTCATATTTGGAAGACCAATAAGCAAAATTGTTCACAGCTTTCTTTCAGTTGGAGACAGACACCGGCAGAGCAGAGCCAAGTCTCTCGGTGACCAGAGCAGACATAGTAACGTTGCGCGTGAAACAATGTCCTGATTATTTAAAATAAATTAACTGGTTTGAACCAGGAGATGCAAAAATGCACTAGTCCAGAACACAGGACCTTCTTCCTGTATTTACTTTCTTTCTCCCGCCCATACACGGAGTCCGCCAATAAGACGAGTGAACGTTCTTACTTGATTTGTATGACGCATTTTGGGACGCTTTGATTTTTTTCCCGGTGTGAAACCATTGCTTCCAAGTTTACCCAAGACTCAATCAACTGACCTGGTACCAAACAGTACAACTATAGGTGTGAAAACGCCCAAGCGCACGGGCCCTTAACCGACCCACCGTGTTAATCCAGCTCCGCGCAGCCTCTGGTTTTCATTGAACATGGCCTCCTGTGTTGGCTTACTGCTTAACCTGCTGAGCCTTCATCTGTGCAACAGCTTCTCATTCTCCTGCACATAGCTTAGTTTTAGTAGAGTTCCATAGAAAAATAATAGTCCAAAACAACAGATGAAAGACAAAAAAATGCAAAAAGGGAGAAAAAAATGTCACTTAATCCTCATTTGTTACACTGATACATGCAAGCCCGCCCTCCGTTTTTATTTCCTAATGTTATTTAGGAAATTTTTGTGTTATTTTTTATTTCCATTTGAAGGTTTAATTATGTTATATTGTATGCAACAAACCAAACAAAAAATCCTTATAATGATATTTACATTGCAATCTTCACACATGAATACTACATTTTACAATAAATCCTTCCTGATGCAATAAATCTTTACTGATTCTGATTAATTGGTATTTAATGAAGACTGCTGAGAGCCACACAATGTGTGCAGGATGTAGAGGGCTGCATAGAAGAAGAAAAAAACAAGGTAGCCAAAGGTTTTACCCCAATGGAATGTGACATTCTCTGCCCAACGCACTGCTTTGGCCAGTATACTTTGTGCATGTGCACATTCCACGCACAAGGTCCCTCCTGTCGTTCACACACTTCACTACTCCTATACGATAACAGACACCTATACAGGACTCTATAGTGAGCAGAACATTAATTTTGGAATCTTATACAACCATCAGTGTGTGGTCCATCACTGACAGCTGTTTGTAGCCTTGCTGAAAGTTTTCATCTATAAAAATGTGGAACAGTGCATTGTGGGATGTAATAGGAGTATCAAACCCTTTGGGTGATTTTTGGACCACAGCCCTACTGTTTGGCTCACATCTTGCAAGGAGGAGAAATAGCTTGTCATTGTGATTAATATTAAACGGGACTCCCTATTTCAGCATCCACGAAATGTGACTACACTGACACCAATGCAGTGTTTTCAGTCTGGGCCTTATTTATTGTTAATATTGTAATGATTTAAGCATCTCAGAGTCAGAAATGTCCTGCTCGCTATGCCCTGCTTCACGATGATCTGCTACAACACTATAATTTTTAGTCACAGTTTCCAATTATCCTTTTTTTTTATTCATAATTGCCATTGCTCATCATGCCACTGCTATAATCATAATGAATCATTTTCTTTATATCTTTACGTGTCTCTGCGTCCCCTAACCAGCCACCAGCAGACGCCCACCCACCAAGAGCCTGGATCTGTCCCCGGTTTCTGCCTAAGAGGAAGTTTTTCCCTCACCCCTGTGGAACTAATGCTTTGCTCTTGGGTGAATGTTGTAGCTTTGTAAATTATACATGTGGTCTAGAAAAAACCTACTCTATCTATAAAGTGTCTTGCAATAACTTGTTTGACTTGTTACTCATAAATAAAATTTGAACTGAATTAAAATTAGTCCTTGTCATAGTTAACAAACCAGTAAGTTTTGTTTTGAGATAAAAGAGAATTCTTTTTTAGAATGATCTTTTAACATTAGGAGATAAGTGTTCAGGGAAACCAACTTCTGGTAACCCTTTTCTGAGCCCTCCCTTCTCTTTTATTTCTTTATCACATTGTGTGGAGTCTTTTGGCCTCTAGCAGAGTCCGTGCCTCAGCCCATCTCTTCTCTGACGGCCTTTCTGCTGTTCGCAGCTGAGGAGAGAAAGGAAAACACAGCTTCTTCCTATTTTCTGATGTTCTGCCCCAGGACCACCCATGTGTCATGCAGTAGCCTTGCCTTCATTATTTTCCCTCGCTTTGATATGTGCCTATCTTTGTAAAATTTAATTAAAGCAACCTATGTAACTTTAGCGCTAGCTGTAGTTTCAATGAGAAAAACCTGTAGGGGACCGAAGCGCGGCAGGTAGCGTATCTGTCGTTACAATGAGACAACTTAGGGACCGAGCGGCAGGTACACCCCTGTAGTCCAATGAGACAACCTGTAGTTGGCCAAATCGCAGTACGTGACTGTAAGTACAATAGACAACCTGTGGGTGGCCGAAGTGGGCAGGTAGCATGACCTGTATCACAATAAGACACAACCTGTAGGGGGACCAAAGCGTCCAGGTAGCGTGAGCTCCTATTTTATAAGACAACCGTAGGGGGACCAAAGCGTCAGGTACGTGAGCTCTAGTTTACAATAGACACCTGTAGGGGGACCAAAGCGTCAGGTAGCGTGAGCTCTAGTTTACAATGAGGACAACCTGTAGGGGGGCCAAAGCAGCGGGTAGCAGACCTGTATTCCAATGAGAACAACCTTTAGGGGGGGCCAAAGCCTCGGGTAGCACTACCTGTAGTCACAATGATAAAACCTGTGGGGGTCCAAAAGCGGGGCAAAGTTACATTTTGTTTTGGACCACAGCACTGTATGCGTATTTGCTGGTGTCTTTCCCTTTGTAAAATGACAGAATGAAGGCTGGCATTTGTGTACTATAACTATTAAAGTCACTTTTCTCCAAGTCTAAAGTACCGTCTGCTTCTTGACTAAAGACACTCTTTCCGCGAGGCCACTTTTAAGCTTTGACAAAGCAGGTTTAGTGTTTTCCCACACCCTTAATCAGATCCCTTTTCTTTTCCACAGTGTGTCGTTCTGACCCAAATTGAAGGCCATTTGACTCCCTGTGGTCTGTTACTGAGTTGTTGAACGAAAGCGACAAACGTACAAAAGTGGAGGTGCACGACCCCACCTTCCCTGGCAAAAGTTTCACAGCCCGGACATAAAGATATGATGACGTCATCATGATCCCCCTTCGGTCTCAATCATGGTAGATCTAGATTGGATCCGCTAGACGTCCAAGGACGAGCCTCGCGCCCGACTACTTCTGCCTCTGTTTGGCTTACCCTGGTTCTTCCCACCCTAACCAAACCACCCCTATCTCCTCACCGCCCTCAACCTACTATGTCGACCATTCTACGATCTGATTAATGATCTACCCCATCACCCATGTGAATGTGAGTAGTAAATTATCAACAAAAATGGCTACAAAGCTAAAATACCTGTTTCGTTTTGAAAGGTCCGTGTGGTAGATGTGTGTTTTTGCAACCTTGGCTTTGGCAGTAGGTCGTTCTCTGTCTGAGTGCCGTTGAGCTCCTCTGCGCCTTCCTTCATCATTTGCAGCTCCCTCTCTTTTCGAGCCAGCTGGACTCTCAGCTCCTCCCCACTGGTGTTCCCCTCCCTCTGCAAATAACACTCAACACTGACATCAGTTGCTTCATGTCCTGTGTAGAATCAATCCGACGGATGAGTTTTTGTGAGGAAAATGGTCATACATGAGACATTGTACACTGTTAACATTCCACTTTCTCCCCTCATATTTTATCCATACATTAACTAGCACCGCAACACTGACACGATCCTTACTGGAATCCCATCTGAAAACGCACCGACAACTGATCCTTTATAAAAATGCTCCTCCAAACGCTACTTGTCCATTCCTGAATTCCTGAAACAATTCCGTGACCGATCCTGTAACGATTATGGAATAATTTGGTCTAATTGTCAAATTTCTATACATATCACGGTCCTATGTTTAACTGCAATTACTTGCTGACATCACTACGGTCTTAAAGCTATAGTGCTAGAATGACACATTTTTTTTATTAATATTAAAAGTTAAAGCTTTAAGGCGTATGCCTGGTAATTACTTTTGTTCAGATATGCCAACTGAGTCAGTCTATAAGTGATCATTGTGTCATACTACTTATTATTTTTTAGTCCCGTTTGCCACTTGAACCCTATATCCGAGACACAAAAGTTAGGGTGTACAGTTAGAAAATAAAGTTTTAAATAGAGACAGATAAAGTGGCTTTGTTTACTCATAGATATGATATATAACTCTGATATATATATATATCTATATATATACACATTTATATATACATCATGTAAACTATATTTAGATATAATATATATTTAATTATATACACACACACAACACACACACACACACACACACCCACACACACACACACAACACACACACACACACACACACACCACACACACACCACACACCACACACACACACACACACCACACACCAACCGGTCAAAGTTTTGGGGTTACTTAGAAATTTCATTGCACTCCCATTTAGACAGAATACCAGCTGAGGTCAGTTGCATTTGTTTTTTTTAACCCGGTCAGCAGTTTTCAAATTAGACCTTATGTGCTACATTTGCAAAAGGATTCTCCCTTTTTTCCTCTCAGTTAGTTTTTTTTAATGATATGATTATAAACAGAATGTGCCTCTGGAACATTGGATCAATGAGTGCTGAGAATGTGCAAATGAGATATTGCATTAGTAAGATCGCCCCCCCTCAGATCACTGTTATTCTGTCTCCTAATGGAGTGGCATGAAATTTTGTAAGTGACCCCAAACTTTTGACCGGAGTGTATATGTTGTATGTATGATGTATGTATGTATGTATGTATGGTATGTATGTATGTATGTAATATATATATATATATATATATATATATATATCATACACATACACACACACACACACACCCACACACATAATCACACCACACACACACACACACACACACACACATTCACACACACACACCACTGTATACAGTATATAACAAGAGTTCCTGTAAAATTATTTAAAAACTAGACATAGAAATTGTTAAATCACCAACTATTTCTGGGACAATTAATTCTACCTCCAAAATTTGGAAATACCTCTACTTACACAGCAGTCTTAAGTGTTTGGAATCTTCTCAGCATACCATAAGAAACAAACGACTAAAGGTCTGTTTCGTGACCTACATTTGTCCAAATATGACAGTACTACAGTATACTAACAGCTAACCTGCTATATCATTTCCTACAATACAGAAAACAATTTTTTTGTATTACAATGTATAGTACTTTTTTTACTTAATAAAGGCTCTGAATACTTCTTTTCTTCCAACACTGCCAGCGATCCGAATGCCCCACCCCCCCCCATTTGCAGATGACCTACGACCTTTTATGCTCACTTTGATTTTCTCAACAAAGACGCTGTCCAAGTCTGCCCCATTCTCCAGAGGCCGCACTATCACATATCCACAACGGATGTAAAAAACTCTGATGAGAGTTTAGAGTAATCTTTTTAGCCTGATAACATCCCTGGCCCCTGACTAAGAAACAGTGTCAAACACTGTGCTGAAACACCATCACGTCTCTGGATATTAGGATTAAGAGTTTTCCGACATTGTTGTATGGACGGACGCGTCTGTCCGGTTTCTTGAGGACCTCTGACTATTTCCTGTGTGTCCTGTAGCATCCTGGTACTTGCCGGTGTCCCTATCTGCTGTCGGAGGACCGACACTACGGACTGACAGATGCCACCAGCCTCACTGCTTTGCCTTCAGACTCGGCTCTGCTACTCAAACAAACTTAAAAGGTGGTCAGTACCTTTATATCACAGCTCCAACACGATCACATGATTCCACAACCTCCACCATTCTCCTGCAATGATTCAGGAACTGGGCAAACTAAAGGGTAACTGCCATTTTTTTTGTTTTCACCAGTGCAACATAAAACCTTTGTTGGTCGTCTTTTTCTTGCTCTTTGGTGAATTTGGGCTGTTTCCTGTGAGAATGCTGCAGAGACGGGAAACAGAAGACTGGGTTCTGGGCTGAGCGTAGTGCTACTCAGCCCTGATGACCTGGGAAGTCACTGCTGTTCTCCCCCTCCGCTCTCCCTGCCTCGCATGGTAGCCCCAGTGGGGTTCCTCACCTGAAGATGTATGGGTGAGAAAATTGGAGCCCATGGGAGACTGGGGAAATTGCTCACGTGTTACAATAGTGTGTTTTGAAAAATGAAACAACATAACGTCTTAATGAATGAATGACTGAAAATCTTTATTTTGAGCGATTTTAAAGAAATATCAATATCTATATAATAATCAGTAGATTAGGGGTGGGGGAGAAGACTATTCCGCAAACAGACACCTACTTTTAAAGGTTTGTCCGATCATCCTGTTGGTTTCACCTTTAAAACCCCCTCTCCAGTTATAGAACCCCCCTCTTTATCTGCTTGTTGTAATACTGTTGTAGACAGTTTGGTGAAGGTGTTTTTTCCATAGGTTTATAAAGCTGTCCCCACCTTGTTTTTTGAAAAATACTAGGTTTGTACTGTATGTTAGGATGCTGAAAAGTGCTAAAAGCTTTGGATATTCCTGCAACACATTTGTCATTAGGCTACCCTTCCACTACTTCCACTACTACTTTTTAATAAATCTGTCAACTTAATCAAAACAGGCTGGTTCCAGAAAAGGCTGTAACTCTATTCTAACGTTGCTCCTTTCATGATAATTCATGCAGAATATTAATGACACGGTGTCAACAAGAATGTTGCGTTTTGTATACTAACCAGAGCCCAAAGGGAAAATTATGGCATTATAAAAGTAGGCCTACATTTTGGTAGCTAGCTATGGTTGGAAAACGTGCAGAGAAATGGGTGTTTTTATGTCACCCTTGAAAAGCGAAAGAGTGGACATATTTTCCGTCGACACAGGGTTGGGTACCCTGAGTTAAATTCCTTAAAAGAGGATTCTTTTTTTCTGTTCTTTGGTATTGACTGTCTCGTATTTGACCGTTTCTTTTGCTCGGTCTCAACTACTCCTATCGTGGACTTGTCTTAGACTCGAAAATGTAGCTTGACTATCAGCCCTGTTTACAATCCTGTTTCAAATGTTTGATGTAGGGTGTCCTGACACTTAATAATGAGAACACAGCACACTTTGTTTCAGCAACAACGGTGATTACAGTTTAGCTTTTCTCTACTGTTCTGATCACACCTCTTACTGCTTGTGTTACTGTTGTCATTTCAACATAACTCATCTAGGGGAATGTTCGAGGTGCTGCCGTAAGAGCTGCCCATTGCCCTCACCTTCAGCTTTTCTTGTGGTGTTGTGGAATCTAAATTTTGGGGACTAATAATAATACTACTACAATAATATAATGTTATCTTTATTATCACTCAAGGAACATTTCAATTTCCACTCTTTATTACAACAATTACATACTCACATTCCGCACCTATAAACAATGCACTAAATGGAGAAGTGTCAGATGAGGGGTAGTGGTAAAGTGATTGAGTGGAAAGGTGGGTTCGGTGTCTTGCTCAAGAGCACCTGACAGTGCCCAGGAGGTGAACTGGCACCTCTTCCAGCTCCAAGTCCCCCACCACACTTTAGGTCCAGTATGGGTAACTCCCTACTGACTGAGACTACTGCCACCCCCCAAGACCTATGGTTAACTGCTCCTCCTATCTCTTGCTGTCTAGCCGACAATCTCCGCGGGCTGTGGCAGTAAGTCGGCAATGGGGCGATACTTAGGTGTTCTGCCTGATACAACTACAAAACCCCCAGTTGCAAGTTTTCCCACCTGTGTTTTTTTTAGCTTTACCAGCTGATAGGACGTGTAATTAGAAGATTTGTTTCTGGTCCTGCATTAGTCTCCTCTACTTCCGTCTGATGCTTCCATGTCGGTTGGGAAGTCCTGGGGAGCTGGATAATTCCCATGCTCCTTTTACTCCTTCAACAGGGTCAGCCTTTTCCTGGTGGGTTCAGTTGTGCTCTGGAATTACATCTGGGAAACTACTTTCCAAGAAGCGGATGGCTTTTCTTTGGGTAGTTCCACAGCAACTGTAATCATAAAATGAAGAGAACAACCACACTAAAACTTTCTGTGTTTGATGCTGATTTCTGGTTCTGTGGAGGCTCCAAGCGTTTTTTGCAGTATAGAGATAAAGCTGTTCTCTTTTTCACAGGTAGGCATATTAGTCTGAGACATTACTATACATGCAACGGTAACGACTAACCGGTGAATATCTAAATCATACAAATAACAAAATAAAGAATAACGAACAGCCCTGTTGATGTTTTTTGTGACGTGTTTTCTTCTGGTTAGATAATTCCCCAGTAGGATTTTCCTTTCTTACCCTGACAGGCTGTAGGGTGAAGCCCTCATATGGTCCTTCCTCTGGCCGATGAGCCTCATCAACCTCTTCTGCAGTGGGTGTCTAAAAACACAAACAGCCTATATGTTTTTATTATTATGTCAACTTGTAGCTGTTGGCACTGTGATCCTAAACTCAACAAAAAAAAGAAGGGGGGGAGGGGACAAGTAAATACAAAAAACAGAGGCGTGGTTTACTTCCCTAAACTGGGTACTACTTTGTTTACTAGATTATCCAGGTCACAACCATGATACTACCAAAAGACCTTTCTCCTGGAATTCCATGGAACACTTTAATTTGTTTAAAAAGTAATACATAGAATATAAAGACTGTTTTTAACAACATGCTGGTGTCTGCACCTGACTCATTGGTAGAAGCAGGCTGAAGAGACCGCTGGCATGTTGAGTAGGGGTAGGATGGAGACAATGGTCTGTTACCCCCGCCTCCCTTCTAGAGTGATAATGGGATTATGGTCATCTGAATCTTCCACAACTGGATCTGCTGTAGGCCTCGTGTCAGAGCTTCCATGTCTGCTGAGCCTCCGCTCTGCACATACGACTGGGGCTGCACAAAACTATTAGCGTAATCTTTTCAAAACAATGTACAATGAAACTTAAATGACCTCAAAGGTAAACAGCGCCCCTTGGAAGACGAGACCATGTCCAAAATAATTCTCTATACTCTATATTATAACTCTTAATGGATGACCTTTTATGGCTTTATGTGGACCCAACTTCTATGGTGGGGAGATTATTGAGCATGCAACAACGAGTCATATTTGACTGTAAAATTTGATAAAATAACAAAAATAAAAAGCATGTCAACTAAACTATCCACTTTATGTGTGCCCTTTGATGTGATCCTCCTTTCCAGTGTGAAACTTGGTAACATTGCTTTTGCTTTTGATTTCTGATCTATAATGTGCTACCTCTTCCAAAGAATGGGATGGCCATAATTGATCAATTATTTAGAATGGTGTTTTAGACCCTCCTGCGGTGGACTGGCTGTGGATTGAGAGCCATCTTAATAATGTATGATAGTATTATGCTACCTGCTGCCATACTGCGATGACAACCTCTTCTCCTACTTTTGTATATCTCAGTGTTCGGTTTTTGCGCTTGAGAGGCGCTGCTTGTCTTTCAAAAGTATTCTAAAGAACTTTCTTTAAAAGAAACTGACCTTTTGTACATTTTAAATTATGTATTGTTTTTTAAATGGAGTGCAACAAACTTGCTGTTTACAAAATTATCTTTTTTACTTCAAGATTGCATTAATTCGCCTGGTACTTGGCCGGTGGAATTAATTCCGTCTGACATGAACCAATATTTTAGAGATATTGTTTACCACAAACAACCTAATAGTGGTAGAAATCATCTGAATTGCATATATTGCTTTAGTAAAACAATGTTTTTTCAGGGCTCTGGGTCATGTGACAAGTACGTCTCACTTAGACCATGTCAACGCATATGCAGGACGCAAAAAAACTAAAATTACCGTTGCAGACCGTTGGACATCTTGTCGTGGGCCAACGTTGCAATAAAGGTTGCCGCCCAAATGCCATGTTTAAATTTGCTGTAGTTTTACTAATTGCGCGTTTTGTGTAGTTTTGACTTTTAAAAGTTTTATTCCCTTTGTTTAAAAAGGAAAGTGGAGAGGCCTCGTTCACGACTGTATTGGAGCTGGTTGTGCATTCTGGTCATAGTGCGTTACAACACTGAAATACTCAGCAAATGGGTCGTTCCAGAACTTGCTCTGAGGAACAGCGGACTTTGAGTTAAAAATTTGATTGGAGAGGGGAAAACATTAAAGCAAAATTATAGTCAGCTCACCAAAGAAGGCGTAGGTGAAGCAAAGCTATCAGCTGAAGCCCCCTCAAAGTCCCATTGCTGAAAAAAAAAATGTAGTACTGAAAGGCAGAAAATTTGCAATGGCACATTGCTGTCCAAAGGAAAATGCGCCCATTCTGTGGACGATGAGAGCAAAATTATTCTTTTTTGGGTTCCCCCAGGCAGTTTGTCGACGACCCTCCCATGCACTGAATCAGCCAAAGTACCACTGTGAAGACATTAAGCATGTGGTGCAAATAGCATGTTATGGGGATGGTTTTTCATACTGGTGGCGTTGGGTCTTTATCGTCATACCCGGGATCCATGTATCATTTTCAACACATCAAAATACTTGAAGAGGTTTCATGTGCCTTATGCTGAAGAGGACCATGCATTTGAAATGGGTCTTCACCATACCATGCCAAAAACACCACCAGTAGCGAACAAAGTCTTTGATAGTCCTACTCATTCCATTTCTTCACTTTCTTTAGACACACCAAACTTGATCATTTTTTGTCATGTTTGTGATTTGGAATTTGATGTGCATGTTCCCAATCCTCTATTATGAAATTACAAGCTATTTCTAAGGATTTTGGCATTTATTCAATTGTTTTATTTTTAAACACACTACTATTATTCGAAACACAACGTATATGTTTTAGCATGTTTCGGTTTTTTGTCCATATAGTGCCCGTGCTGTGTTTTTTCCACAAGTGGTAGGCCAGGTCTCAGCTGCTACAATGAGTTTCTTTTCTTGTTTTTGCCCCATGGCTTGAATGTCACTCCACCTATGTGTGTTGTGTTACCTCTTGTCCATTTCTTCGGTCTTTCTCCCCTGTGTCATCCAGGGAATCAGGATCGAAACTGAGACAAAGTTGCGTAAGTCATTTAAGTTTCTTTATTTGCGCTCTCCAAGTAAATTGTGTCCTTTGCCCATTTCACCCACTTTCTAAATTACTATAGGAGGGACAAAAAACACGGATGAGGCGTTCCACGTGAATCAACTCTTTTCGTATGTGTAGGATCCATTTCATTGACAACCCTGTGTGATCTGTAGGTAGCAATGACCTTGGTTAACTGGTCTTGTGTTGAGAGAAAAGGAGAACGGTTATTTTGTTTGGAATTGTTATTTGAAATAAACAATAAAAATACCCACCTTGAAGTTTCGATTTTTGAACAGTTAAGTGACAATGTTTTGTTTTAAATGTAAAGCAGAGCATTCACCAGACCCCATGTTAATTAAACCCCTAAGCACAATGTGTGTCAACACTGTGATACCTACACAGACAGATGTGAGACTGCCCACGATCTAAATATATACTAAGGAGGCCTCTGCATGCGGATCACCAACAGAACATATCTAGACCCAGTGTCTAACGCTGACGCATAAATCAGTGAGAAAGGATTCCTTGTGCAGTCCTATGCACTATGAAGGGCCCCTGGCCAATTTTCTTTACATTATGCGGGACTGAACCACAGTTTCACGATTCCTGGACTTAAGGGCATCGTTGCTGTGTTGTGCCTTCCAAATGTATCTTCCGTAATGGGCTACACCTGCAGGGCAAACACAACGTCGTGGGGTTGGTGCAGTCACAGACAAAACAATCGGTGAGGATTTGTTCAGCGGATGGTGGGGTCTGTTTTCTTCACTTTTGGGCCCAGCATAGTGTGTCATCTTCCACTATTTTGTGGAATATGGGTTTAGTTAAAAATTAATTTAAACTTTCCTTTTGATGTGCCTTTCTTTACATGACTGTTCATTATTTCTTAATGTTTACTTTCATAATGCCACACGTAACTTTTATTCTGTGGTTTAATGTGTCTTAATGTTCTTATTTTTTAATGTCTATTCACATGTTTATCTGTTTTTATTTTTTTAACTTTTTTTTAACTGATTTTGTGTAAGCCCTTTGAATTGCCCTGTTGCTGAACATGTGCTATACAAAATAAGCTGCCGCCCTTGCTAATAATAGACACAACAAAAACTACACTAGTTGGCAGTCTGTATGTCATTTGTCTGTGTATCTCTGTATTTTAATTCAGAAATATAGACACATACGACCCAGTTCAGAGTAAAAGGGCTCCACAACCACAAAATACAATTCCCACTGGAGTGGATCCCCGCAAGCTGCACTTACCTGTACGCACTGCTTGTCTCACTGATGTCATGTGTCGCCAGTTTCATTGTCAGTAGCAACGTATGGTTCGCAGAATCCGCATTCCAGAACGCCCATATGTTATGCGTTAAATTTGGAGCAGTTTTTAATATGCGTTCAAAAGTAGTTTGACCGCCTCAGGCTTCTGAGACTGTCCAAACCCCATGCCGGTAGTTCATTTTTTGACTAAAAAATATGTATCTTCCAACACCCACTCCTTGACCCTCAGTGCAAGATCATCTTTTTCTCTTACCTTTGGCAAGAATTGGCAACCTTTTTTAGACTTCCTGAAAGATAATATCAGATAAGAGCATGGATTACTGAACTGAAGTTGTTTAATATTTCAGTATAAATAGGCATGAAGTTTCAAACCTCCAGTTGGGCTGACCACCGCCTATTTTGAAGCTTAATGAACATGGCCATTTAAATCTAAACAACCATTTCATGCGAGACAGCAGTTTTTTTTTTGGCATGTGTATTAATTCTGTGTTTAAGCCTGGGTATTTTTGCACAGTTTGCCGATTACCAGACACACAAGGTCCTCACTTATCAAAGAACACTTTATGAGTATACTCAATACCGATTCCACTACAAACCTCTTTCAGTGGCTCTTTGGTCATTTCTCCTCTTCCTCAAACTTCCTCACTGTAATGTGGGGACTGTAAAGAGAGAAATACCTGATTTTAGACCCAGAACAGAAAAGATAAAAAACAGAGAATCCGCCAATTTCATTAACTCTACCTTAACTTCTGCGACAGCTTCCCGTGATCATCATCACTCTGCTCCACTGCTCCTCGCTTTCCCTGAGAGAGAATATTTATCTGTGTTAACATTACAGTCCACAAACCCTTAACCTTGATGCGATTCTATTCAAACACAACTATTTATGAGGGTGTCCAAAGACCACAACTAGCACATTGTGGTTTAGCACATCATTATTTTCAAATACATAAAAAAAAAAAACCCATTGATGTACACATCACAACTATTTTAGTCAATAGTTAGTACAGTTGAACTAGGGACCGTTGAGCGACTTGGCTACTATGACGCATATACGCGTATATTGAACGCGTATTTGGAACTTTAGCGTGCGCGTATGTGCTGGCGGAATGGAGCTTTTAACTCGTCTACACACTGCGCGCAATATGGCGTGCATGTGTTGAAACACAGGCGATACGGGAGTGCTTTTGTTAAGGGATTGTGTTTTGTTTCGTTTTGGAGCTGGCACACCCCCGCTGTAAACGTCACCTACTGTCAGCGGTTATCCGAGGACACAGTTGAGGGAAACAGACGAAAAAAAACAGAAACTGCAATACGCGCATTCACAGTCAATAAGTGTTTCCTGTATATCAGTACTTTTATTTTACAAAGAACTACAGACACATTATGATCAATGTTCTGTGTAAAAGGGACCCAAACATACCTTACAAAAAAAATATAAATAGAAGACTGTCCATTTTTACACTTACGGATTCAAACAGTTGTGTGTTTAATGTCTATCCATTTCATTGTTGGCTGTTTAAAAAAAAAATCAGCTTTGATAACTACATGTGTTGTAAAGTAACAAATCTTTAGTTAATGTAGTTGGAGTAAATTACAATATTTCATCTCTGAAATGGTAGCGGCGTAGAAAGTGGTATGAAAAGAAAAAATCTCAATACAACATTGTACTAAATATAGTACTGGATAAATTCAGTCCATTTACAAACATTTTCAATTGTGTTTTCTTTGTCTCTAAAAAGAGCATGGTGGACACCTTCATGATTGATTTGTTCGACTACTTTTGCCTTAACTCTTTTGTGGGTGTAATACTACAGCAATGTGTTTACCTGAGGTTAGTAACCATGGAAGAACTAGTTGTTCCAGCTCTCTGTTCGCTTGGAGAATCTATAGTTGCAGAAGCCCACCCGCCTCTAGCTGGGCAAAAGAACCTGGCTTTTCTCCTCTTCTTCCTCTATCGTTTCCAAGCCAATACTGGTCGCGTTTGCAGCCAGTACCCTCGCTGAGTCCCGCCACACCATACAATACATTAAGAGATCACAACAGAAAGCACCACGACTGTGATACTTTACAAACTAAAAAAGCAAGGTGTGTGGAAGACTAAATGGTTTTTGTCAGGTTCAATTCATAAGGTTCCACAGGGTCCCGTATTTGGTTTTATCTCTTGTTCAACTGGATGTTTGAAACACCAGATAGGACTAAAATGCTAAAGGCTGCTGTATTCCTAAAAATACCACTGCCATTTGGAATACCTGATAAACTGAAGCTGCTTTACAATGGGCTTTACACTCAGAAACGTTTTATAACTTCCACACATCATCATCAAAATGGTGTAAACCCTGCTTAACCCTCATGTTGTCTTGGGTCAATTGACCCGTTTTCAGTCCTTTTTTATTTTTCTTTGACAAAAGAAATGGGCCTTAAAATAATACATTAAAAATATCAAAAGCCTTTGGAAAAAAACACCAAAACATAAAAAAAAAGCACCCAAACCATTGAAAAATGGCAAAAGTTGTAAAAAGCGATACTATAATTGACCATGGTTGCCCTGAAGACACCCAAGGTTTAAGGTCTGATGACTTTGGGGAAAAACATAGTGCAATTTTCTGCCAGACATTTCGATTCCAATGCGATTTGCTAGATTTTTTTTATTGTTGTAATTATAGCTAAAGTATCCTTCACTGGTAACAGATAAAACATGTCTGGAGCATTATAACATGAGCCCCATCACAACTGCTCTGTGGGCGCCGATATCTCAGTTGGTAGTGCCCACATTTAGACGTTACTCCTCGACGCAGCAGCCCCGGGCTTCAACTCTGACCTATTTGATGATAATCAAATAAAAACATTTCATACCAAAAAACATCAGCCTTTGCTGTACACTGAAATTTCTGATAAGTCTAGTTCAACAGCAGCATCTACATATTGCTCCTTCCACCATAAACTAATGACAATGAAGAAAATCCATTTGAAATAGGACATTTATGGACACAAACTGATATGATGACGTTATTTCAGGATGTATCTTGTGAAAAAACAATAAATATTAATAAGAGGAATACTTTTTTTTTTTTTTTTTTAAGCTTTAGTGTGTACCTTTTTGATATATTGTACGTCTGTTACATGCAAGCCCTTGGCAAATGGTTGCTACAAAGTTCATTAAGACTATCACTCCACACAACTCCTCTCTGTATTTCTCCAGTATGTCTATTGTTCAGAAGATTGTGGCGTCCGGCGACTTTCGCGTCGCAAAAACTCAAGGAAGATCATTGCTCTCTTAAGAGTGTCCTCCTTGGCTACTAGCCAAGTGGATAGGTAAAAAACCATTCCAAGTGATTCCTTTTTTCCCATTTTTACTATTTTAGATTTTTATTGGAATCATGGGAAAAAACAATTAAACGACTTCCCTTTCCTATGTTTTTGTTTAAAAACCGAGGCACAACTAGAGCTGACATGATGCATGCAGACTAGACCCTGCGGATCGGCCGGATTTTTCTGTCCTAGCCCGGCCCGCGTCCGTACAGAGCAGTAACCGACCCGACCCGAGCCCGACAGGCATTAAATTATTTATGTCGCGAGCCCGACCCGACCCGCCAGTTAAAATCGCATTTGTTTCTTCATACTAAATGACACGTACGTTTTGTTTGTGTGGAAAGCCGCTTTTATTAAGCAATTGTAGGAAGGCTTGGGAAACTTCCATTGAACAGAACCAACAGGTCCATCACTTCGGCCTTGACATCCTATGTTTAGAAACAACTTCTTGTTCCCCACAGCGACTTTTCCTTTCGTTTTTCAATGGTTTTAAAAATCTCCTGCGGCAACTTCTTTTTTTTTTTCTTTTCTTCCCATCGTTGCGCTGCCACATGGAGCTTAATACGTCACGTCTTTCGTTGTCACACAGCTATTTTTAACAAACCTTCCGCACACAGGCAGACGGATGTTGGGTAACTATTTGACAGTTATTTTAATCCAAAAACGAACATCTCCTCATTGAAACAGGCCCATTGGTACCCCTACCTACTAAGCTGTGTTAAATTCAAAATGTTCCAGTGGCCTTATCGCGCTGATGGGACCAAGCCCGACCCTACCCCAGCACCTTTCTAAAAATCTGTTCGAACCCGCCCGGCCGTCGGGTCCCCGTCGGGTCCCGTCGGGTCCCGTCGGGCTCGTGTGGGATCATCCTCAATTCAGACTCCTTCACAAAGGCAGTTGTTATTGTTACTATTTCTGTGTAAGCAAAATACAGACTGTAGCTCCTGCCCATAACCCAAGAGGCCCCTCTGACAAACCCTCATGGGAAACAACTTGGGGTAGATGACATCCACGAATAATAATCGATTCAATCACTCAG
>NC_045738.1:29453610-29453774 GCF_008692095.1 Etheostoma spectabile | reverse complement strand
TAATGTATGACACAGAGTACTGTTTTCATATTTAATATTTAAGTGGTCAAAAAAAAAAGAAAAAATCAATCAGTCACCTATATAATAACTACTGCATACACACAAACCCTAGCTACACAAATAATCTTTTAAAGTAAATGTCATGTTTGTTGGTCTATTGTAGT
>NC_045738.1:29432345-29453600 GCF_008692095.1 Etheostoma spectabile | reverse complement strand
GTTGCACTACAGTCATGTGTAATATAGTTTGATGTAGAAATCAGAGGAAAACCCCCCAAATTATAAATTTGCTCAAATTATTTCACATGTTAAATATAATATTCTTAATATAGGGTTTTGTCTGGAGGCACATGTTTGGTCATCCCAAGAAAATATGAATGAACACGGAGCATTTTGCGTTCCCGTCCGGTCCCTCCTGTAGCTTTAGACGGTGGATTTAGGACCCAGAGCTTCACACACATGCTGCATTTTAAAGTGTATGAAGATAAAAATCTTAAGATTTACACTGGTTTTTGTCAAATCACTACCACTTTGAATTATTTGAATATAGATCCATTATCAGTTTTACCTTGTTCACTATACGAATAATCAATACTCCTAGATGTCCTGTAGTTCTGGTCTGAATGATTTGCCTGAGCCTCGTCTGTCAGGCTCCAGCAGTGTTTGACCTGTTTTGATTTTGCTCTACCCTGAAAGTCTGGTTGTCCGAGTTTTCCTGAACACATCCCTGCTGGTTCTCCTACTCCCCACACTTGCTGTTATCTTGGCGCTCTGGCCCCCCCCAGTCCTGATGCCCCGCATGCTTCCAAACAAGCCACGTGACCAGACCAACGGTTCCCCTGTGACCGTTAGCCTAATCCAGTATGTTGAGCTCTTGTATCTGTCTCTAGTTTTTTAAAGTCCTTTCTGCCCTGTGTTAACCTGCCTCCTGTTTCCTCTGTCTACCGTCAACCACCTGGATAGAAACTCACACCTGACTGGCCGACAACTTCACAGATCAGTCCTGGGATCTGCACAAACCCTCCAGCCTGCCTATGTCGCCCCCTGCCAAAAATAAGGACTCACCCCGCTTCCATATTCATACTACTACCCAATAAATACATCTCCTGTTATTCCAACTAACCTTGTCCGGGTCTGCTTCTGTGTTCCGTACTAGACAAATGGTGCCCAAGACGGGGGGGGGGCTGCCGCCATCTTTGATTCCAGCTTGTTAATTAATCCTAAACCTAGACCTAAATTGACACTACGTTTGAAAGCCTCGTTCTTAACCTTCACACATCATGGGACAACATTGACCTCCAATTCTAATTTGTTGTTTGTTTTACCGCGCTCCAGGACCAATTCCCCTGAATTTTTAATTTGAAATTCAAGTTTTATCAGGTGTAGTCCCAAATCGACAAAGTGCTTATTGTAGAGATTTTAATCTCCAGTGATGCCATGTTTCAACTTCCTACACTGCAGTGCCTGCTACGTCCTGCTACGTCCTGCATGTGCCTTGTAATGCCGCACAGCGTCCTGCTAGGCCATGAACTATACAAAGAACTGCTACGCACTACTAATTTTTTCTATTTTGTTATTGGCACTCTTCATTCTAAACCCCAACCGGCCCTCGACACCGCCTACCATAGCCTTGGTCTGACCGAGTTTCTGCCTAAAAGGACGTTTTTCCCTCGCCACTGTTTCCTGTTACTTGCTCTGGAGGAAACTAACTAGACCTGTTGGTTCCACCTTGTAAATTCTGTATTGGTCTAACCTAGCTCTATCTGTTAAGTGTCTTGATATAACTCTTGTTATGATTATCTATAACTAAAATTGAAATTGAATTGCTTGATTTGGGACGTGCCAACGACATCCTTAGTGCTGCTTTCATCTCACAGACTAGAGTCCGCTGGTTAAGTCAGAGTGCATAAAGACCACTCACTGTTGGAACCCACACCCCCCAACCTCGTGCTGACGTACAGTTTAATTAGATTATACTTTATTCACCCACGACGGGGAATTTGTTGGTTGTTACAGCACATCCAAATTGAAGATTTATAGTATTCTCAGCAAATTTTTAGAATTGGTAATACAGTCTGAAAATGTGTATGAATGCCCTCCCTCAGACATGCCAGCTCAACTATTACTCTTAATATTAATAATTATTCAAGAGATTCAAACTATTCCATCTCACGTAATAGAACAAATAAGAACGAGGTTTTAGCTCTGTGCCAGACTGACAGCGTCCCCGCTCTACTGAGCCATCTTTTTCCTTCAGAACCTCCCACACCAAGCATACACCACCCAAACTGGAGCTGGTGTCCTTTCTCGGGGCTCACCCAGTAAGAGCGCGCCCCTTGTTGGTCTCCCTGCAGCAGCCGGGTTTGAATCCGACTACAGCCCTATGCTGCATGCCTCCCCCTATCTCTCTCTCCCCCCCTTTTATCCCATCAACTGTAATAAAGGGGAAACCCCTAATAAAAATAATAATTAAAAAAAAGTTGTGTTTTCCTTTCACATTATGGGTTCTCCCTGTAAAGCCAAAGACCCCCAGACACCCCTCTGATTCTAACCCCCGGACCCCTACGCAGAGCTGACTTCACCTTTTCGAAAACTGTAACTACAATGTAATGTAACTGTAATGTTAAATGTAACGGTCGCGGCGACTTACGTCTCACGACTGTGGCTTGGCGTTGCATTTCCCCCCCCCCCTCATCGCCATTTCTCCTTCTCCATGAAACCACTGATCTCCTCCTGCTTCAGAAATAAATAACAGGGGGAGCACTTTGTTTCTCTCCATAGGACTCTATAGTCACTACTCCCTCTGCAGATAATCTCCCCCCCCCCACACCACACCCACACACACACTGCCTCAACGCACAAGTATAACCACCAGGCCACTTAGACAGCTCTTGCGTGGAGCCTGCTAACACAGCCAAAGACAGTTATAAGTCTAAGTCAGGATAACTCAATTTCAAAAAGCCAACAACAGATATGTATGCCATCTGTACGTACATTTAATAAAGTTTCATGCAAATCTGCCGTCGAACCGACCCCACCTCTGTGAACTTGCACACAGACATGGCAGAACTGACATCTGGATTACTCAAAAGATGAATGTCATAACTGACTACAAAGCTTTAATGAATTTATTTTGTTAACCTTTCATAAGGTTATAAAATTTAGAAACCTTTTGTACATGATGTTTTTTTTTCGAAAGTGGACGCAGCCCTGAGAGCTGGCAGGCTCTTGGTTTTACTAGGAGCCCATTGGACCAAGTGAAGACACTATGCAAGCACTTTGGAATTGCCTTATTGCTGAAAAGGGTTCTATTGAAATAAAGTTTCCTTGCCTTCCACCAACCTCAGCCTGTCATCAGTCCCCAGGGCCATAGAAACACTGTGGCCTGGTTTGCTCAGACGAAGTGTAACGTCAACAGCACCGGCGACCCCGCTTCACATTCCAAACCTCGACATTAATCCCATATCACAGTGAATGGGGTCTGCATGAAGTTTTGCAAAACTAATAACCACAACACTTAACCCACTATACAGCTTGGGCCGTGAGTCACGTGCTTCAACCAAAAAGTGCAGAGCCGACGTAGTTTTGGCTTGTGTTTACTCCCTGCACCTCTGTGTGCGTCTGTGTGTTTGTGTGTGGTTGTGCGTGTCTGTGTGTTTGTGTGTCGCAATCCTATCGGAAACAGAAAAGAGTCAGAGATCTGACCACACACACAAGGAGCTTTTTAAAACACCCTCACTATAACATCTCTCATCCCACAGACACACATTTGTTGCACACAACACAAGCCACACGAATCCTGAGACGGATAAAAGACTTGCAAAGAAATTATGTTTAAATTCCCCCACTACACTGTTCTTATTCTGTTTTTACCTGATGCGACATGGCCTGAGCTTTGGCTAGCTCCCTCGTTCCTTTTTTCATTAGCTTGCAGGTCTACCGTGAGAGCCTGTTTTTTTCTTTGCCCCCTTTCCGTGTGCGAAGTCCTCAACAGCTTGGCCTCATTCCTCTGTCACACATTAACACAGCTTTGGAACTGAGGGGGCTTAAACAGAACAGTCAGAACTTAAAGAACACAATGTTTGGTGTTGTGGTACTTACCTGAAATGTATTCATTTGGGCTAACAAGTTGTACTGCGTTTAGTGTGATCCATTAACGCATACATTTTCCCCAGTCCTTGGGTTTTATTCAGCTCTGCATCCCCGGTGAAGATCGAAAATGCCCTAGAGAATACAAACCATTTAACAAATAATTTTCTGGAAAAATCAATTACAAAAGGTAAATGAGTATGGCTGCCTGCACCATATGAGGGAAATATGCACTTTGCGATAAAGATGTGAATGTCGCCCATAATGATATTACCTTGCGATAACCAGATATTAAACTGTACTCAGTCCTGTCATTTCTGTCTGCGTTCAGTATTCAGGTATATTCAACTAATGCTTGATGCATTTAAACTGAAATTAAAGAACATCCTTTCCAACATTCGTTTTATCAACAACATTCAGCATTGAATTGTCAATTAAAGCAACACTTGAAAAAGACCGCATTTTACATTTTAAAAGTGCAGTAAATAACTAACTAAAAAATCTGGTGTCTTTCCGCGATATGTCCAGCCTATCCCAACGTGTTTTATTGCTCCGTTGATATTGTGATGATGACACAAAAATGATGTGTGATTTATAAGTAGGTAAATATTCATTTTAAAATGGACATTCATATTTGGAAGACCAATAAGCAAAATTGTTCACAGCTTTCTTTCAGTTGGAGACAGACACCGGCAGAGCAGAGCCAAGTCTCTCGGTGACCAGAGCAGACATAGTAACGTTGCGCGTGAAACAATGTCCTGATTATTTAAAATAAATTAACTGGTTTGAACCAGGAGATGCAAAAATGCACTAGTCCAGAACACAGGACCTTCTTCCTGTATTTACTTTCTTTCTCCCGCCCATACACGGAGTCCGCCAATAAGACGAGTGAACGTTCTTACTTGATTTGTATGACGCATTTTGGGACGCTTTGATTTTTTTCCCGGTGTGAAACCATTGCTTCCAAGTTTACCCAAGACTCAATCAACTGACCTGGTACCAAACAGTACAACTATAGGTGTGAAAACGCCCAAGCGCACGGGCCCTTAACCGACCCACCGTGTTAATCCAGCTCCGCGCAGCCTCTGGTTTTCATTGAACATGGCCTCCTGTGTTGGCTTACTGCTTAACCTGCTGAGCCTTCATCTGTGCAACAGCTTCTCATTCTCCTGCACATAGCTTAGTTTTAGTAGAGTTCCATAGAAAAATAATAGTCCAAAACAACAGATGAAAGACAAAAAAATGCAAAAAGGGAGAAAAAAATGTCACTTAATCCTCATTTGTTACACTGATACATGCAAGCCCGCCCTCCGTTTTTATTTCCTAATGTTATTTAGGAAATTTTTGTGTTATTTTTTATTTCCATTTGAAGGTTTAATTATGTTATATTGTATGCAACAAACCAAACAAAAAATCCTTATAATGATATTTACATTGCAATCTTCACACATGAATACTACATTTTACAATAAATCCTTCCTGATGCAATAAATCTTTACTGATTCTGATTAATTGGTATTTAATGAAGACTGCTGAGAGCCACACAATGTGTGCAGGATGTAGAGGGCTGCATAGAAGAAGAAAAAAACAAGGTAGCCAAAGGTTTTACCCCAATGGAATGTGACATTCTCTGCCCAACGCACTGCTTTGGCCAGTATACTTTGTGCATGTGCACATTCCACGCACAAGGTCCCTCCTGTCGTTCACACACTTCACTACTCCTATACGATAACAGACACCTATACAGGACTCTATAGTGAGCAGAACATTAATTTTGGAATCTTATACAACCATCAGTGTGTGGTCCATCACTGACAGCTGTTTGTAGCCTTGCTGAAAGTTTTCATCTATAAAAATGTGGAACAGTGCATTGTGGGATGTAATAGGAGTATCAAACCCTTTGGGTGATTTTTGGACCACAGCCCTACTGTTTGGCTCACATCTTGCAAGGAGGAGAAATAGCTTGTCATTGTGATTAATATTAAACGGGACTCCCTATTTCAGCATCCACGAAATGTGACTACACTGACACCAATGCAGTGTTTTCAGTCTGGGCCTTATTTATTGTTAATATTGTAATGATTTAAGCATCTCAGAGTCAGAAATGTCCTGCTCGCTATGCCCTGCTTCACGATGATCTGCTACAACACTATAATTTTTAGTCACAGTTTCCAATTATCCTTTTTTTTTATTCATAATTGCCATTGCTCATCATGCCACTGCTATAATCATAATGAATCATTTTCTTTATATCTTTACGTGTCTCTGCGTCCCCTAACCAGCCACCAGCAGACGCCCACCCACCAAGAGCCTGGATCTGTCCCCGGTTTCTGCCTAAGAGGAAGTTTTTCCCTCACCCCTGTGGAACTAATGCTTTGCTCTTGGGTGAATGTTGTAGCTTTGTAAATTATACATGTGGTCTAGAAAAAACCTACTCTATCTATAAAGTGTCTTGCAATAACTTGTTTGACTTGTTACTCATAAATAAAATTTGAACTGAATTAAAATTAGTCCTTGTCATAGTTAACAAACCAGTAAGTTTTGTTTTGAGATAAAAGAGAATTCTTTTTTAGAATGATCTTTTAACATTAGGAGATAAGTGTTCAGGGAAACCAACTTCTGGTAACCCTTTTCTGAGCCCTCCCTTCTCTTTTATTTCTTTATCACATTGTGTGGAGTCTTTTGGCCTCTAGCAGAGTCCGTGCCTCAGCCCATCTCTTCTCTGACGGCCTTTCTGCTGTTCGCAGCTGAGGAGAGAAAGGAAAACACAGCTTCTTCCTATTTTCTGATGTTCTGCCCCAGGACCACCCATGTGTCATGCAGTAGCCTTGCCTTCATTATTTTCCCTCGCTTTGATATGTGCCTATCTTTGTAAAATTTAATTAAAGCAACCTATGTAACTTTAGCGCTAGCTGTAGTTTCAATGAGAAAAACCTGTAGGGGACCGAAGCGCGGCAGGTAGCGTATCTGTCGTTACAATGAGACAACTTAGGGACCGAGCGGCAGGTACACCCCTGTAGTCCAATGAGACAACCTGTAGTTGGCCAAATCGCAGTACGTGACTGTAAGTACAATAGACAACCTGTGGGTGGCCGAAGTGGGCAGGTAGCATGACCTGTATCACAATAAGACACAACCTGTAGGGGGACCAAAGCGTCCAGGTAGCGTGAGCTCCTATTTTATAAGACAACCGTAGGGGGACCAAAGCGTCAGGTACGTGAGCTCTAGTTTACAATAGACACCTGTAGGGGGACCAAAGCGTCAGGTAGCGTGAGCTCTAGTTTACAATGAGGACAACCTGTAGGGGGGCCAAAGCAGCGGGTAGCAGACCTGTATTCCAATGAGAACAACCTTTAGGGGGGGCCAAAGCCTCGGGTAGCACTACCTGTAGTCACAATGATAAAACCTGTGGGGGTCCAAAAGCGGGGCAAAGTTACATTTTGTTTTGGACCACAGCACTGTATGCGTATTTGCTGGTGTCTTTCCCTTTGTAAAATGACAGAATGAAGGCTGGCATTTGTGTACTATAACTATTAAAGTCACTTTTCTCCAAGTCTAAAGTACCGTCTGCTTCTTGACTAAAGACACTCTTTCCGCGAGGCCACTTTTAAGCTTTGACAAAGCAGGTTTAGTGTTTTCCCACACCCTTAATCAGATCCCTTTTCTTTTCCACAGTGTGTCGTTCTGACCCAAATTGAAGGCCATTTGACTCCCTGTGGTCTGTTACTGAGTTGTTGAACGAAAGCGACAAACGTACAAAAGTGGAGGTGCACGACCCCACCTTCCCTGGCAAAAGTTTCACAGCCCGGACATAAAGATATGATGACGTCATCATGATCCCCCTTCGGTCTCAATCATGGTAGATCTAGATTGGATCCGCTAGACGTCCAAGGACGAGCCTCGCGCCCGACTACTTCTGCCTCTGTTTGGCTTACCCTGGTTCTTCCCACCCTAACCAAACCACCCCTATCTCCTCACCGCCCTCAACCTACTATGTCGACCATTCTACGATCTGATTAATGATCTACCCCATCACCCATGTGAATGTGAGTAGTAAATTATCAACAAAAATGGCTACAAAGCTAAAATACCTGTTTCGTTTTGAAAGGTCCGTGTGGTAGATGTGTGTTTTTGCAACCTTGGCTTTGGCAGTAGGTCGTTCTCTGTCTGAGTGCCGTTGAGCTCCTCTGCGCCTTCCTTCATCATTTGCAGCTCCCTCTCTTTTCGAGCCAGCTGGACTCTCAGCTCCTCCCCACTGGTGTTCCCCTCCCTCTGCAAATAACACTCAACACTGACATCAGTTGCTTCATGTCCTGTGTAGAATCAATCCGACGGATGAGTTTTTGTGAGGAAAATGGTCATACATGAGACATTGTACACTGTTAACATTCCACTTTCTCCCCTCATATTTTATCCATACATTAACTAGCACCGCAACACTGACACGATCCTTACTGGAATCCCATCTGAAAACGCACCGACAACTGATCCTTTATAAAAATGCTCCTCCAAACGCTACTTGTCCATTCCTGAATTCCTGAAACAATTCCGTGACCGATCCTGTAACGATTATGGAATAATTTGGTCTAATTGTCAAATTTCTATACATATCACGGTCCTATGTTTAACTGCAATTACTTGCTGACATCACTACGGTCTTAAAGCTATAGTGCTAGAATGACACATTTTTTTTATTAATATTAAAAGTTAAAGCTTTAAGGCGTATGCCTGGTAATTACTTTTGTTCAGATATGCCAACTGAGTCAGTCTATAAGTGATCATTGTGTCATACTACTTATTATTTTTTAGTCCCGTTTGCCACTTGAACCCTATATCCGAGACACAAAAGTTAGGGTGTACAGTTAGAAAATAAAGTTTTAAATAGAGACAGATAAAGTGGCTTTGTTTACTCATAGATATGATATATAACTCTGATATATATATATATCTATATATATACACATTTATATATACATCATGTAAACTATATTTAGATATAATATATATTTAATTATATACACACACACAACACACACACACACACACACACCCACACACACACACACAACACACACACACACACACACACACCACACACACACCACACACCACACACACACACACACACCACACACCAACCGGTCAAAGTTTTGGGGTTACTTAGAAATTTCATTGCACTCCCATTTAGACAGAATACCAGCTGAGGTCAGTTGCATTTGTTTTTTTTAACCCGGTCAGCAGTTTTCAAATTAGACCTTATGTGCTACATTTGCAAAAGGATTCTCCCTTTTTTCCTCTCAGTTAGTTTTTTTTAATGATATGATTATAAACAGAATGTGCCTCTGGAACATTGGATCAATGAGTGCTGAGAATGTGCAAATGAGATATTGCATTAGTAAGATCGCCCCCCCTCAGATCACTGTTATTCTGTCTCCTAATGGAGTGGCATGAAATTTTGTAAGTGACCCCAAACTTTTGACCGGAGTGTATATGTTGTATGTATGATGTATGTATGTATGTATGTATGGTATGTATGTATGTATGTAATATATATATATATATATATATATATATATATCATACACATACACACACACACACACACCCACACACATAATCACACCACACACACACACACACACACACACACATTCACACACACACACCACTGTATACAGTATATAACAAGAGTTCCTGTAAAATTATTTAAAAACTAGACATAGAAATTGTTAAATCACCAACTATTTCTGGGACAATTAATTCTACCTCCAAAATTTGGAAATACCTCTACTTACACAGCAGTCTTAAGTGTTTGGAATCTTCTCAGCATACCATAAGAAACAAACGACTAAAGGTCTGTTTCGTGACCTACATTTGTCCAAATATGACAGTACTACAGTATACTAACAGCTAACCTGCTATATCATTTCCTACAATACAGAAAACAATTTTTTTGTATTACAATGTATAGTACTTTTTTTACTTAATAAAGGCTCTGAATACTTCTTTTCTTCCAACACTGCCAGCGATCCGAATGCCCCACCCCCCCCCATTTGCAGATGACCTACGACCTTTTATGCTCACTTTGATTTTCTCAACAAAGACGCTGTCCAAGTCTGCCCCATTCTCCAGAGGCCGCACTATCACATATCCACAACGGATGTAAAAAACTCTGATGAGAGTTTAGAGTAATCTTTTTAGCCTGATAACATCCCTGGCCCCTGACTAAGAAACAGTGTCAAACACTGTGCTGAAACACCATCACGTCTCTGGATATTAGGATTAAGAGTTTTCCGACATTGTTGTATGGACGGACGCGTCTGTCCGGTTTCTTGAGGACCTCTGACTATTTCCTGTGTGTCCTGTAGCATCCTGGTACTTGCCGGTGTCCCTATCTGCTGTCGGAGGACCGACACTACGGACTGACAGATGCCACCAGCCTCACTGCTTTGCCTTCAGACTCGGCTCTGCTACTCAAACAAACTTAAAAGGTGGTCAGTACCTTTATATCACAGCTCCAACACGATCACATGATTCCACAACCTCCACCATTCTCCTGCAATGATTCAGGAACTGGGCAAACTAAAGGGTAACTGCCATTTTTTTTGTTTTCACCAGTGCAACATAAAACCTTTGTTGGTCGTCTTTTTCTTGCTCTTTGGTGAATTTGGGCTGTTTCCTGTGAGAATGCTGCAGAGACGGGAAACAGAAGACTGGGTTCTGGGCTGAGCGTAGTGCTACTCAGCCCTGATGACCTGGGAAGTCACTGCTGTTCTCCCCCTCCGCTCTCCCTGCCTCGCATGGTAGCCCCAGTGGGGTTCCTCACCTGAAGATGTATGGGTGAGAAAATTGGAGCCCATGGGAGACTGGGGAAATTGCTCACGTGTTACAATAGTGTGTTTTGAAAAATGAAACAACATAACGTCTTAATGAATGAATGACTGAAAATCTTTATTTTGAGCGATTTTAAAGAAATATCAATATCTATATAATAATCAGTAGATTAGGGGTGGGGGAGAAGACTATTCCGCAAACAGACACCTACTTTTAAAGGTTTGTCCGATCATCCTGTTGGTTTCACCTTTAAAACCCCCTCTCCAGTTATAGAACCCCCCTCTTTATCTGCTTGTTGTAATACTGTTGTAGACAGTTTGGTGAAGGTGTTTTTTCCATAGGTTTATAAAGCTGTCCCCACCTTGTTTTTTGAAAAATACTAGGTTTGTACTGTATGTTAGGATGCTGAAAAGTGCTAAAAGCTTTGGATATTCCTGCAACACATTTGTCATTAGGCTACCCTTCCACTACTTCCACTACTACTTTTTAATAAATCTGTCAACTTAATCAAAACAGGCTGGTTCCAGAAAAGGCTGTAACTCTATTCTAACGTTGCTCCTTTCATGATAATTCATGCAGAATATTAATGACACGGTGTCAACAAGAATGTTGCGTTTTGTATACTAACCAGAGCCCAAAGGGAAAATTATGGCATTATAAAAGTAGGCCTACATTTTGGTAGCTAGCTATGGTTGGAAAACGTGCAGAGAAATGGGTGTTTTTATGTCACCCTTGAAAAGCGAAAGAGTGGACATATTTTCCGTCGACACAGGGTTGGGTACCCTGAGTTAAATTCCTTAAAAGAGGATTCTTTTTTTCTGTTCTTTGGTATTGACTGTCTCGTATTTGACCGTTTCTTTTGCTCGGTCTCAACTACTCCTATCGTGGACTTGTCTTAGACTCGAAAATGTAGCTTGACTATCAGCCCTGTTTACAATCCTGTTTCAAATGTTTGATGTAGGGTGTCCTGACACTTAATAATGAGAACACAGCACACTTTGTTTCAGCAACAACGGTGATTACAGTTTAGCTTTTCTCTACTGTTCTGATCACACCTCTTACTGCTTGTGTTACTGTTGTCATTTCAACATAACTCATCTAGGGGAATGTTCGAGGTGCTGCCGTAAGAGCTGCCCATTGCCCTCACCTTCAGCTTTTCTTGTGGTGTTGTGGAATCTAAATTTTGGGGACTAATAATAATACTACTACAATAATATAATGTTATCTTTATTATCACTCAAGGAACATTTCAATTTCCACTCTTTATTACAACAATTACATACTCACATTCCGCACCTATAAACAATGCACTAAATGGAGAAGTGTCAGATGAGGGGTAGTGGTAAAGTGATTGAGTGGAAAGGTGGGTTCGGTGTCTTGCTCAAGAGCACCTGACAGTGCCCAGGAGGTGAACTGGCACCTCTTCCAGCTCCAAGTCCCCCACCACACTTTAGGTCCAGTATGGGTAACTCCCTACTGACTGAGACTACTGCCACCCCCCAAGACCTATGGTTAACTGCTCCTCCTATCTCTTGCTGTCTAGCCGACAATCTCCGCGGGCTGTGGCAGTAAGTCGGCAATGGGGCGATACTTAGGTGTTCTGCCTGATACAACTACAAAACCCCCAGTTGCAAGTTTTCCCACCTGTGTTTTTTTTAGCTTTACCAGCTGATAGGACGTGTAATTAGAAGATTTGTTTCTGGTCCTGCATTAGTCTCCTCTACTTCCGTCTGATGCTTCCATGTCGGTTGGGAAGTCCTGGGGAGCTGGATAATTCCCATGCTCCTTTTACTCCTTCAACAGGGTCAGCCTTTTCCTGGTGGGTTCAGTTGTGCTCTGGAATTACATCTGGGAAACTACTTTCCAAGAAGCGGATGGCTTTTCTTTGGGTAGTTCCACAGCAACTGTAATCATAAAATGAAGAGAACAACCACACTAAAACTTTCTGTGTTTGATGCTGATTTCTGGTTCTGTGGAGGCTCCAAGCGTTTTTTGCAGTATAGAGATAAAGCTGTTCTCTTTTTCACAGGTAGGCATATTAGTCTGAGACATTACTATACATGCAACGGTAACGACTAACCGGTGAATATCTAAATCATACAAATAACAAAATAAAGAATAACGAACAGCCCTGTTGATGTTTTTTGTGACGTGTTTTCTTCTGGTTAGATAATTCCCCAGTAGGATTTTCCTTTCTTACCCTGACAGGCTGTAGGGTGAAGCCCTCATATGGTCCTTCCTCTGGCCGATGAGCCTCATCAACCTCTTCTGCAGTGGGTGTCTAAAAACACAAACAGCCTATATGTTTTTATTATTATGTCAACTTGTAGCTGTTGGCACTGTGATCCTAAACTCAACAAAAAAAAGAAGGGGGGGAGGGGACAAGTAAATACAAAAAACAGAGGCGTGGTTTACTTCCCTAAACTGGGTACTACTTTGTTTACTAGATTATCCAGGTCACAACCATGATACTACCAAAAGACCTTTCTCCTGGAATTCCATGGAACACTTTAATTTGTTTAAAAAGTAATACATAGAATATAAAGACTGTTTTTAACAACATGCTGGTGTCTGCACCTGACTCATTGGTAGAAGCAGGCTGAAGAGACCGCTGGCATGTTGAGTAGGGGTAGGATGGAGACAATGGTCTGTTACCCCCGCCTCCCTTCTAGAGTGATAATGGGATTATGGTCATCTGAATCTTCCACAACTGGATCTGCTGTAGGCCTCGTGTCAGAGCTTCCATGTCTGCTGAGCCTCCGCTCTGCACATACGACTGGGGCTGCACAAAACTATTAGCGTAATCTTTTCAAAACAATGTACAATGAAACTTAAATGACCTCAAAGGTAAACAGCGCCCCTTGGAAGACGAGACCATGTCCAAAATAATTCTCTATACTCTATATTATAACTCTTAATGGATGACCTTTTATGGCTTTATGTGGACCCAACTTCTATGGTGGGGAGATTATTGAGCATGCAACAACGAGTCATATTTGACTGTAAAATTTGATAAAATAACAAAAATAAAAAGCATGTCAACTAAACTATCCACTTTATGTGTGCCCTTTGATGTGATCCTCCTTTCCAGTGTGAAACTTGGTAACATTGCTTTTGCTTTTGATTTCTGATCTATAATGTGCTACCTCTTCCAAAGAATGGGATGGCCATAATTGATCAATTATTTAGAATGGTGTTTTAGACCCTCCTGCGGTGGACTGGCTGTGGATTGAGAGCCATCTTAATAATGTATGATAGTATTATGCTACCTGCTGCCATACTGCGATGACAACCTCTTCTCCTACTTTTGTATATCTCAGTGTTCGGTTTTTGCGCTTGAGAGGCGCTGCTTGTCTTTCAAAAGTATTCTAAAGAACTTTCTTTAAAAGAAACTGACCTTTTGTACATTTTAAATTATGTATTGTTTTTTAAATGGAGTGCAACAAACTTGCTGTTTACAAAATTATCTTTTTTACTTCAAGATTGCATTAATTCGCCTGGTACTTGGCCGGTGGAATTAATTCCGTCTGACATGAACCAATATTTTAGAGATATTGTTTACCACAAACAACCTAATAGTGGTAGAAATCATCTGAATTGCATATATTGCTTTAGTAAAACAATGTTTTTTCAGGGCTCTGGGTCATGTGACAAGTACGTCTCACTTAGACCATGTCAACGCATATGCAGGACGCAAAAAAACTAAAATTACCGTTGCAGACCGTTGGACATCTTGTCGTGGGCCAACGTTGCAATAAAGGTTGCCGCCCAAATGCCATGTTTAAATTTGCTGTAGTTTTACTAATTGCGCGTTTTGTGTAGTTTTGACTTTTAAAAGTTTTATTCCCTTTGTTTAAAAAGGAAAGTGGAGAGGCCTCGTTCACGACTGTATTGGAGCTGGTTGTGCATTCTGGTCATAGTGCGTTACAACACTGAAATACTCAGCAAATGGGTCGTTCCAGAACTTGCTCTGAGGAACAGCGGACTTTGAGTTAAAAATTTGATTGGAGAGGGGAAAACATTAAAGCAAAATTATAGTCAGCTCACCAAAGAAGGCGTAGGTGAAGCAAAGCTATCAGCTGAAGCCCCCTCAAAGTCCCATTGCTGAAAAAAAAAATGTAGTACTGAAAGGCAGAAAATTTGCAATGGCACATTGCTGTCCAAAGGAAAATGCGCCCATTCTGTGGACGATGAGAGCAAAATTATTCTTTTTTGGGTTCCCCCAGGCAGTTTGTCGACGACCCTCCCATGCACTGAATCAGCCAAAGTACCACTGTGAAGACATTAAGCATGTGGTGCAAATAGCATGTTATGGGGATGGTTTTTCATACTGGTGGCGTTGGGTCTTTATCGTCATACCCGGGATCCATGTATCATTTTCAACACATCAAAATACTTGAAGAGGTTTCATGTGCCTTATGCTGAAGAGGACCATGCATTTGAAATGGGTCTTCACCATACCATGCCAAAAACACCACCAGTAGCGAACAAAGTCTTTGATAGTCCTACTCATTCCATTTCTTCACTTTCTTTAGACACACCAAACTTGATCATTTTTTGTCATGTTTGTGATTTGGAATTTGATGTGCATGTTCCCAATCCTCTATTATGAAATTACAAGCTATTTCTAAGGATTTTGGCATTTATTCAATTGTTTTATTTTTAAACACACTACTATTATTCGAAACACAACGTATATGTTTTAGCATGTTTCGGTTTTTTGTCCATATAGTGCCCGTGCTGTGTTTTTTCCACAAGTGGTAGGCCAGGTCTCAGCTGCTACAATGAGTTTCTTTTCTTGTTTTTGCCCCATGGCTTGAATGTCACTCCACCTATGTGTGTTGTGTTACCTCTTGTCCATTTCTTCGGTCTTTCTCCCCTGTGTCATCCAGGGAATCAGGATCGAAACTGAGACAAAGTTGCGTAAGTCATTTAAGTTTCTTTATTTGCGCTCTCCAAGTAAATTGTGTCCTTTGCCCATTTCACCCACTTTCTAAATTACTATAGGAGGGACAAAAAACACGGATGAGGCGTTCCACGTGAATCAACTCTTTTCGTATGTGTAGGATCCATTTCATTGACAACCCTGTGTGATCTGTAGGTAGCAATGACCTTGGTTAACTGGTCTTGTGTTGAGAGAAAAGGAGAACGGTTATTTTGTTTGGAATTGTTATTTGAAATAAACAATAAAAATACCCACCTTGAAGTTTCGATTTTTGAACAGTTAAGTGACAATGTTTTGTTTTAAATGTAAAGCAGAGCATTCACCAGACCCCATGTTAATTAAACCCCTAAGCACAATGTGTGTCAACACTGTGATACCTACACAGACAGATGTGAGACTGCCCACGATCTAAATATATACTAAGGAGGCCTCTGCATGCGGATCACCAACAGAACATATCTAGACCCAGTGTCTAACGCTGACGCATAAATCAGTGAGAAAGGATTCCTTGTGCAGTCCTATGCACTATGAAGGGCCCCTGGCCAATTTTCTTTACATTATGCGGGACTGAACCACAGTTTCACGATTCCTGGACTTAAGGGCATCGTTGCTGTGTTGTGCCTTCCAAATGTATCTTCCGTAATGGGCTACACCTGCAGGGCAAACACAACGTCGTGGGGTTGGTGCAGTCACAGACAAAACAATCGGTGAGGATTTGTTCAGCGGATGGTGGGGTCTGTTTTCTTCACTTTTGGGCCCAGCATAGTGTGTCATCTTCCACTATTTTGTGGAATATGGGTTTAGTTAAAAATTAATTTAAACTTTCCTTTTGATGTGCCTTTCTTTACATGACTGTTCATTATTTCTTAATGTTTACTTTCATAATGCCACACGTAACTTTTATTCTGTGGTTTAATGTGTCTTAATGTTCTTATTTTTTAATGTCTATTCACATGTTTATCTGTTTTTATTTTTTTAACTTTTTTTTAACTGATTTTGTGTAAGCCCTTTGAATTGCCCTGTTGCTGAACATGTGCTATACAAAATAAGCTGCCGCCCTTGCTAATAATAGACACAACAAAAACTACACTAGTTGGCAGTCTGTATGTCATTTGTCTGTGTATCTCTGTATTTTAATTCAGAAATATAGACACATACGACCCAGTTCAGAGTAAAAGGGCTCCACAACCACAAAATACAATTCCCACTGGAGTGGATCCCCGCAAGCTGCACTTACCTGTACGCACTGCTTGTCTCACTGATGTCATGTGTCGCCAGTTTCATTGTCAGTAGCAACGTATGGTTCGCAGAATCCGCATTCCAGAACGCCCATATGTTATGCGTTAAATTTGGAGCAGTTTTTAATATGCGTTCAAAAGTAGTTTGACCGCCTCAGGCTTCTGAGACTGTCCAAACCCCATGCCGGTAGTTCATTTTTTGACTAAAAAATATGTATCTTCCAACACCCACTCCTTGACCCTCAGTGCAAGATCATCTTTTTCTCTTACCTTTGGCAAGAATTGGCAACCTTTTTTAGACTTCCTGAAAGATAATATCAGATAAGAGCATGGATTACTGAACTGAAGTTGTTTAATATTTCAGTATAAATAGGCATGAAGTTTCAAACCTCCAGTTGGGCTGACCACCGCCTATTTTGAAGCTTAATGAACATGGCCATTTAAATCTAAACAACCATTTCATGCGAGACAGCAGTTTTTTTTTTGGCATGTGTATTAATTCTGTGTTTAAGCCTGGGTATTTTTGCACAGTTTGCCGATTACCAGACACACAAGGTCCTCACTTATCAAAGAACACTTTATGAGTATACTCAATACCGATTCCACTACAAACCTCTTTCAGTGGCTCTTTGGTCATTTCTCCTCTTCCTCAAACTTCCTCACTGTAATGTGGGGACTGTAAAGAGAGAAATACCTGATTTTAGACCCAGAACAGAAAAGATAAAAAACAGAGAATCCGCCAATTTCATTAACTCTACCTTAACTTCTGCGACAGCTTCCCGTGATCATCATCACTCTGCTCCACTGCTCCTCGCTTTCCCTGAGAGAGAATATTTATCTGTGTTAACATTACAGTCCACAAACCCTTAACCTTGATGCGATTCTATTCAAACACAACTATTTATGAGGGTGTCCAAAGACCACAACTAGCACATTGTGGTTTAGCACATCATTATTTTCAAATACATAAAAAAAAAAAACCCATTGATGTACACATCACAACTATTTTAGTCAATAGTTAGTACAGTTGAACTAGGGACCGTTGAGCGACTTGGCTACTATGACGCATATACGCGTATATTGAACGCGTATTTGGAACTTTAGCGTGCGCGTATGTGCTGGCGGAATGGAGCTTTTAACTCGTCTACACACTGCGCGCAATATGGCGTGCATGTGTTGAAACACAGGCGATACGGGAGTGCTTTTGTTAAGGGATTGTGTTTTGTTTCGTTTTGGAGCTGGCACACCCCCGCTGTAAACGTCACCTACTGTCAGCGGTTATCCGAGGACACAGTTGAGGGAAACAGACGAAAAAAAACAGAAACTGCAATACGCGCATTCACAGTCAATAAGTGTTTCCTGTATATCAGTACTTTTATTTTACAAAGAACTACAGACACATTATGATCAATGTTCTGTGTAAAAGGGACCCAAACATACCTTACAAAAAAAATATAAATAGAAGACTGTCCATTTTTACACTTACGGATTCAAACAGTTGTGTGTTTAATGTCTATCCATTTCATTGTTGGCTGTTTAAAAAAAAAATCAGCTTTGATAACTACATGTGTTGTAAAGTAACAAATCTTTAGTTAATGTAGTTGGAGTAAATTACAATATTTCATCTCTGAAATGGTAGCGGCGTAGAAAGTGGTATGAAAAGAAAAAATCTCAATACAACATTGTACTAAATATAGTACTGGATAAATTCAGTCCATTTACAAACATTTTCAATTGTGTTTTCTTTGTCTCTAAAAAGAGCATGGTGGACACCTTCATGATTGATTTGTTCGACTACTTTTGCCTTAACTCTTTTGTGGGTGTAATACTACAGCAATGTGTTTACCTGAGGTTAGTAACCATGGAAGAACTAGTTGTTCCAGCTCTCTGTTCGCTTGGAGAATCTATAGTTGCAGAAGCCCACCCGCCTCTAGCTGGGCAAAAGAACCTGGCTTTTCTCCTCTTCTTCCTCTATCGTTTCCAAGCCAATACTGGTCGCGTTTGCAGCCAGTACCCTCGCTGAGTCCCGCCACACCATACAATACATTAAGAGATCACAACAGAAAGCACCACGACTGTGATACTTTACAAACTAAAAAAGCAAGGTGTGTGGAAGACTAAATGGTTTTTGTCAGGTTCAATTCATAAGGTTCCACAGGGTCCCGTATTTGGTTTTATCTCTTGTTCAACTGGATGTTTGAAACACCAGATAGGACTAAAATGCTAAAGGCTGCTGTATTCCTAAAAATACCACTGCCATTTGGAATACCTGATAAACTGAAGCTGCTTTACAATGGGCTTTACACTCAGAAACGTTTTATAACTTCCACACATCATCATCAAAATGGTGTAAACCCTGCTTAACCCTCATGTTGTCTTGGGTCAATTGACCCGTTTTCAGTCCTTTTTTATTTTTCTTTGACAAAAGAAATGGGCCTTAAAATAATACATTAAAAATATCAAAAGCCTTTGGAAAAAAACACCAAAACATAAAAAAAAAGCACCCAAACCATTGAAAAATGGCAAAAGTTGTAAAAAGCGATACTATAATTGACCATGGTTGCCCTGAAGACACCCAAGGTTTAAGGTCTGATGACTTTGGGGAAAAACATAGTGCAATTTTCTGCCAGACATTTCGATTCCAATGCGATTTGCTAGATTTTTTTTATTGTTGTAATTATAGCTAAAGTATCCTTCACTGGTAACAGATAAAACATGTCTGGAGCATTATAACATGAGCCCCATCACAACTGCTCTGTGGGCGCCGATATCTCAGTTGGTAGTGCCCACATTTAGACGTTACTCCTCGACGCAGCAGCCCCGGGCTTCAACTCTGACCTATTTGATGATAATCAAATAAAAACATTTCATACCAAAAAACATCAGCCTTTGCTGTACACTGAAATTTCTGATAAGTCTAGTTCAACAGCAGCATCTACATATTGCTCCTTCCACCATAAACTAATGACAATGAAGAAAATCCATTTGAAATAGGACATTTATGGACACAAACTGATATGATGACGTTATTTCAGGATGTATCTTGTGAAAAAACAATAAATATTAATAAGAGGAATACTTTTTTTTTTTTTTTTTTAAGCTTTAGTGTGTACCTTTTTGATATATTGTACGTCTGTTACATGCAAGCCCTTGGCAAATGGTTGCTACAAAGTTCATTAAGACTATCACTCCACACAACTCCTCTCTGTATTTCTCCAGTATGTCTATTGTTCAGAAGATTGTGGCGTCCGGCGACTTTCGCGTCGCAAAAACTCAAGGAAGATCATTGCTCTCTTAAGAGTGTCCTCCTTGGCTACTAGCCAAGTGGATAGGTAAAAAACCATTCCAAGTGATTCCTTTTTTCCCATTTTTACTATTTTAGATTTTTATTGGAATCATGGGAAAAAACAATTAAACGACTTCCCTTTCCTATGTTTTTGTTTAAAAACCGAGGCACAACTAGAGCTGACATGATGCATGCAGACTAGACCCTGCGGATCGGCCGGATTTTTCTGTCCTAGCCCGGCCCGCGTCCGTACAGAGCAGTAACCGACCCGACCCGAGCCCGACAGGCATTAAATTATTTATGTCGCGAGCCCGACCCGACCCGCCAGTTAAAATCGCATTTGTTTCTTCATACTAAATGACACGTACGTTTTGTTTGTGTGGAAAGCCGCTTTTATTAAGCAATTGTAGGAAGGCTTGGGAAACTTCCATTGAACAGAACCAACAGGTCCATCACTTCGGCCTTGACATCCTATGTTTAGAAACAACTTCTTGTTCCCCACAGCGACTTTTCCTTTCGTTTTTCAATGGTTTTAAAAATCTCCTGCGGCAACTTCTTTTTTTTTTTCTTTTCTTCCCATCGTTGCGCTGCCACATGGAGCTTAATACGTCACGTCTTTCGTTGTCACACAGCTATTTTTAACAAACCTTCCGCACACAGGCAGACGGATGTTGGGTAACTATTTGACAGTTATTTTAATCCAAAAACGAACATCTCCTCATTGAAACAGGCCCATTGGTACCCCTACCTACTAAGCTGTGTTAAATTCAAAATGTTCCAGTGGCCTTATCGCGCTGATGGGACCAAGCCCGACCCTACCCCAGCACCTTTCTAAAAATCTGTTCGAACCCGCCCGGCCGTCGGGTCCCCGTCGGGTCCCGTCGGGTCCCGTCGGGCTCGTGTGGGATCATCCTCAATTCAGACTCCTTCACAAAGGCAGTTGTTATTGTTACTATTTCTGTGTAAGCAAAATACAGACTGTAGCTCCTGCCCATAACCCAAGAGGCCCCTCTGACAAACCCTCATGGGAAACAACTTGGGGTAGATGACATCCACGAATAATAATCGATTCAATCACTCAG
>NC_045738.1:29432174-29432320 GCF_008692095.1 Etheostoma spectabile | reverse complement strand
AGTCTGTTTGTCCTGAGTTTCCTGAACACATCCCTGCTGGTTCTCCTACTCCACACACTTGCTGTTATCTGCGCTCTGGCCCCCCCCAGTCCTGATGACCCCTCTGCTCCAAACAAGCCGTGACCAGACCCCCGTTCCCTGTGGAC
>NC_045738.1:29431798-29431976 GCF_008692095.1 Etheostoma spectabile | reverse complement strand
AAGGACTCACCCGCTTCCATATTCATACTACAAATAAATAATCTCCTTGTTATTCCAAACTACCTTGTCCGGGTCTGCTTCTGGGTTCCAGTACTAGACAAATGGTGCCCAAGCCGGGGGGGGGGGGCTGCAGCCATCTTTGATTCCAGCTTGTTAATTAATCCTAAACCTAGACTAA
>NC_045738.1:29431624-29431788 GCF_008692095.1 Etheostoma spectabile | reverse complement strand
GTTTGAAAGCCTCGTTCTTAACCTTCAACATCTATCATGGAAAACATTACAGCCAATTATATTTGTTGTTTTTTACCGAGCTCCAGGACCAGATTCTGAATTTTTAATTTGAAATCTCAGAGTTTTTATCAGGTGTAGTCCATAAATCAGACAAAGTGCTTATT
>NC_045738.1:29431012-29431161 GCF_008692095.1 Etheostoma spectabile | reverse complement strand
ATGTGTAGGAAGGCCCTCAGAAATGCCAGATCAGACTATTACTATTAATTAATAATTATTAAGAGATCAAACTATTACTCCTCACTAATAGAAGCAAATAAGAACGAGGTTTTTAGCTCTGTAGCCAGACTGACAGAGTCCCAGCTCTA
>NC_045738.1:29430903-29431002 GCF_008692095.1 Etheostoma spectabile | reverse complement strand
TGTTCCTTCAGACCTTCACACACACACACACACCACCCAAAACTGGAGCTGGTGTCCTTTCGGGGCTCACCCAGTAAGAGCGTGCGCCCCGTGTTGGGG
>NC_045738.1:29429998-29430791 GCF_008692095.1 Etheostoma spectabile | reverse complement strand
CTAATAAAATAATAATTAAAAAAAAGTTGTGTCCTTTCACATTATGTGTTCTCCTGTAAGCCAAAGACCCCCCAGACCCCTCTGAGTCTACCCCGGACCCTACGCAGTAGCCTGACATGCACCTTTCGAAAAATGTAACTACAATGTAATGTAACTGTAATGTTAACTGTAATACAGATGTCTTAGTAGAACGGTCGCGCTCTTACGTCTCACGACCTGTGGCTTGGGTTGCATTTCCCCCCCCACTCATCCCAGTTCTCCTTCTCCATGACAAACTGATCTCCTCCTGCCAGGAAATAAAGTAACAGGGGAGAGCCTTTGTTTTCCCATAGGACTCTAAGTCACTACTCCCTCTGAGATAATCATCCCCCCCACACACCACACCACACACACACACTGGCCTCAACGCACAAGTATAAACACCAGGCCACTTAGACAGCTTGCGTGGAGCCTGCTACACAGCCAAAGACGTTATAGTCATAATCAGGAGTAACTCAATTTCTAAAAAAGCCAACAACAGAATATGTATGCCATCTGTAGAGCATTTTAATAAAGTTTCATGCAAATCTGCCGTCGAACCGACCCCACCAGCTGTGACCTGCACCAGACATTGGCAGAACGACATCTGGATTTACTCAAAAGATGAATTGATCATAACTGATCTACAAAGCTTTAGTGAATTATTTGTTAACCTTTCATAAGGTTATAAGTTTAGAAACCTTTTGTACATGATGTTTTTTTTTAGAAAGTGGACGCAGCCCTGAGAGCTGCAGGCTCTTGGTTACTAGGAGCC